>NC_081182.1:64235009-64262509 GCF_029867415.1 Vicia villosa
GCATATGTTATAATTTTCAAAAGGAGTAGATAATATTATTAACAAATTTCTCCTTATATGCAATTATATAATTAGTTATAGAAAATTAAAAAAAAAAATTATGACTAACCTTCGAGAGCACCACATTTATCCTTGCAAATAGAGTCCATAAACATTTATTATTTTTAGAATTCACAGTGACATCTAAAATCGCTCATAAATCAAGGAAAAATCCATTATAACAAACAAACTCTAATAATAATAAAGTTAGTACGATACAAGGATAATACAATTTTTTTTCTTTTCAAAATCAGAGTGCCTATTTAAATAAGAAATGTTCTTAGTCACTTATAATTTGGAAAAACATTTATCTTCCTCATGTTAGAAAAAAAGGTAAGGCAAAACCAATTTTTCAACTGGGTTGGCAAAACATTGTGCTCTTGAATATTAAAAATAAGAAATTACATTTTAAAAAATTATATATCTTGCATTTTGAACGTGTCTAATACGATATATAGTAGCATTTGTTATCAAATTTTTTTTTTTTAAGATTAATTGTCACAAAATAATAATTAATTATGCAACTAATATATAAAATTATTGCAATTATATATGCGATTGACGAAGTGACAGCCACACAAAATAGTTGTCGACATTGCTATTTATTCTCTTACAACTTCTAATATTAAGCATAACATGAAAACTATTAATAGTCAGTAATATTAGAATTCGTCAAACATCTAAACGAAAATTTTAATTTAAACTTGGTCAGAGTGAAACATATAAAGCTAACTGCAAATAAATAAATAAATAAACAAATAAATAACTCGGCCAGTATGAGAAAACTTTCCCAGTAAATGCTCAACTTGCTATTAAGTTTTCCGTTTATTAATTTATTATATTTTATGTATAAATCAAATGACACCATTGATTCACTCTAGACATAAATTATTAAACCACGTATTGGGTGCTTAGTATAACCGAGAAAGAATAAAATTAGAAGAAAAAAAAATTCTCATAACATGATATTACAAGTGACCGCATGTACAGAACAAAGGCAATATATAATTTAACAAAATATTAATTATTAGTATAAGTTAAGAACATAATATTTAGGGCCAGTTTGTTTCAGCTTTAAAAAAATGGATTTTTTCTTTGTATTTTTGAAAATGGATTTTCTAAAATTGTTTTTCAAAATATTACAAGTTTTTTTATATTCTTTTTTTCTAAAATGAAACACTTAATTTGACATCCTATAACATAAACATACATAATTGAAGACCAAAACTTAGTCAAAATCATAATTTTTTCAAAAAGTTGTATTTCAAAAATGATTTTTATGAAAATCTATTTGAAATAGCTTCCAAATTAAGTGATTTTTTGAAATTTTGATATTCAAATTTTTTTGCCATAAATAGATGAAATACCTAAAATCACATTTTAAGAATAACTATTCAAACAAAATTTTCATTTGAAGCTTTTATAAAAAGTTTCTTTGTAGAAATTTTTTTCACAAAATTTGGTAACACTATAAAAATTATTTTTAAAAAAAGCCAAAACAAACGGGCCCTTAATGTACGAATTAACAAAATTGGACCCAATTCAAAATTGATAATGCCTAGTCGTAAGCTGTTACGGCAACCAAATTATACACGACATTGATATATTAACCTAAAATAGAATTCACATAAAAAAAATTGTATGAATAGACGAGAGAATAATAGTGTAAGAGAAATCAGGCTACTGAAAGGCCTTTATAGTTAAAAATTAACAACAACATCACATAATAAAATAATAAAATACGAGGAGTGCTAGCAACACTCTCTTTTTAACACTCTCTCAAACACTCATTTTCTTATTGGTTGAAACGTGAGTGGGTCCCGCATTTTGAAAATATGTCCCACATAAAGTGGTAGGACCCACACATGTTTCAACCAATAAAAGAATGAGTGTTTGAGAGAGTGTTGAAAAGAGAGTGTTCTTAGCATTTCTCATAAAATATTATTATCGTGGAAACCAAACACAGTTAATTGTATCATTACAGCAACGAATAGCTAACATCGTAATTCTATTTGAAACAAGACGTATATATATATATATATATATATATATATATATATATATATATATATATATATATATATATATATATATGAGTATACGAACAATATATAATTCAATCAAATAGGAGTCATATACTTTCACGATAGATTTGTATCTATCAGGCTCTGATACTAATTGATAGATTTAATTGAATCTATAGATACAAATTATAGCATATTATAATAATATGAGGTAATCAAGAATAATTAGAACGGTGTACCTTTAAGGATTGAGAGACCTTTTGAATTGAGACACCATCATAGAGATTGAGTATGAAAGGATTACTACCCTCATTGTCGTCTAGGGTTCTCACAGTACGTTAAACGTCTAATGAGGCAACGCTTAAATAACTAAACGGTTGAGGGCAGTGACCTCTCATTGGACTTAACAGAATGGTCAAACCCATCACGATCCATTTAAGCACAAAAGCCCAATTAAATAATTCATTAATAAGTGCTTAACATTAATAGACCATAATTCATGTGTTATTGATGGAAATTTACGACTACTTGTGTTGTATCCTCAATATTAATCGAATTAAAGTCTCATATTTTCCGCTGCGTATAACATAATATGTTTCTCAAATGTGTGTAGTTATATTTGTAGCATTTGAGTGAATTATTAAGATGTTGTATATAATCCTATATTTAAAATTATAGGGATTTGATGTCACTCAAATGATGGTAAACCTTTTATATGACCATCATAGTGTTTCATGTGAAATTATATCTATAATGATATATTCTGTTTACGTGCAAAATATGTGGTTGAGATTGTTAAATTTTAATGATGATATATTATACAACCACTTATCTGTGTAGTTTTGCACTAAAAATAAAATTAGTACCCCATTGAATAATCAAAGCATTTAATACTAGTGAACTCTGATAAATGTATATCCATTATTTTATATTGGATCAGTGGGAGTGCATGTGTACACAAAATAATATAATCCAAAAGAAAAAGAAATAGATTATTATTCTCATATTGTCATATATTCTTCTATACAATATAAAATATGACATATTCTAAAAAGACTTCAAAATGTACAATGACTCTACGAAGTCTTATTCTATTATACTGAAATATATATTATTCTCTTAATCTCGGGAAACATCAAAACTTGATGTTTGGGTCGATATTGAAAAGACACAATTACTCTTTATCATTCAATAATATTGTGTTATTCTATCTTCGGTAGTCCACTTTTGTCGGGTCATAATATGAAAGTACAAGTAAATATCAATACTCCTATCGAGTATGATATTGTGTTATGAAGGTACTTATGGTTAAATGTAATTACTCTTGTAATAGGGTATGCCTATATGTAATTACTATTCGTAGATCTATGTGAATATTCTATGACCTATAATTTGAAACTCATTAGTATAATCACTATCCAAAGACTTATACACAAGAGTAAGTTAAGTCTTATGATATTTTGGGTTAGTGAGAGTTTATTAATAGCATTTTCATATGCTTGGGTCATTGTTTAATAACATATTTTTCCATATGTTTCTCTAAATTTATCATTTTAATATAAAATGTATTTCTTTGACTTGTATGATGTGTTTTCCCTATCTGGTTCATTTCTGCAATGTTGAAATTCACTTTTGTTTTGTGAACAAGTGTTTTTACCATAATTAAAATTCTAGTATTAAATATATTCTTAATAATTGATTATTTTCATCCAAGTGGGAGAATGTTGGATTAATTATTTAATTAATCAATTATGGATTATCAATAATCAATTATTATAAATATAAATTATGGTATATTAATGTTAAGCACTTATTAATAAATTATTTAATTGGGCTTTTGTGCTTAAATGGACCGTGATGGGTTGGACCATTCAGTTAAGCCCAATGAGAGGTCCCTGCCCTCAGCCGTTTAGTTATTTAAGCGTTGCCCCATTAGACGTTTAACGTACTGTGAGAACCCTAGACGGCAATGAGGGTAGTAATCCTTTCATACTCATTCTCTATGACGGTGTCTCAATTCAAAAGGTCTCTCAATCCTAAAAGGTACACCGTTCTAATTATTCTTGATTACCTTATATTATTATAATATGCTATAATTTGTATCTATAGATTCAATTAAATCTATCATAAATGACTTTGAGTTATGTGAAGCAATCTAATATCATTATGTTAACTGTTTATATAATCATCAGTTAGAATTTCAATGTAACTTTATCTAACTAGGATTGGGATGACAAAGTGTTAAGATTTATGTGCAGGAATTGTCACATATCCACATGAGTTGAAGACTTTAAATATTTCAATTTCGTTTGGAAAGTTAATTTATCATGAAGCTTAAAGCATCCGAGTCTAATCCAAAAAAGGATGGTTAGAAGAAAGTAGAAGCATCTCCTTGAAGATCTACTCTTACAAGGTCATCGTGAAGGAAGATGAAGATAGTTTATATGAAGATGTTATTATGTTCGTCAATTGTTCAAAAATCATATGAGAAGACTCAAAGAAATAAGTTTTTGAGTGAGCCAAATTACTTTCAAATGTTGTATAAGTCATCCTAACTTGTTGACACATAAGTTCAAGCAACTAAGTGATTAATCATTTTTGGACAGGAAGACAAGCAAAGATAATTGGAACATGTAACATTCCACTTCGTTTAATATCTTGCTAAGGAGTGTCTAAGAATTTCTCTATAGAATTTCAAAGGAAGTGCAACCAATTGTATTTTTTTATTGAATGTACTTTTGCTTAAAATTTATGTATTAACCATTACTTGTGCATCAAGTTAGAACCTAGATCATAAAAGTGGTATGATCATTCAACTCTCCTTCACCTTTCATTATTTGTAGATATTTGTTTGTTTGATGTATTTTGTGTATGTAGTGTATGTTTGCTATGTGTACATGATATATCTCATTCATCTATGCATTGTGTTGTCATCTGGATCATTTCATTCATCTATTTTTTTGTGTAATCATCTACATCATGACATTTATTGACATTAAATTTTTTCCGCATTAAAATATCTTGCATCAAACATTTCATTAAGTTCTTGCATCGAGTTGTTGTGATCCATCTGTTCATAGCATTCTTCCTTCATCCATTCATCTGGTATTAACCCTTTTTACATATTCATTAAAATACTTTTCCATTTAAAAGTCTCATTTATCATTTTTTTCACTTTCATAAAAGTTATTTCTCATGCATTAAATTTTTAAAAAGTGTGCTTCTTGATTCTAATTACAAGTATATCTGATTCGAATCATAACTTTCAAATTTGAATTTTAGTGTGTGCCTCTTCACTTTTCATTCAAACATTTCATTTCATCATTAAACCCTTTTTTTCAAAAAGTATCTCATTTTATTTCATTCATATCATTTTATTGTGTTACATGTGAATATCATACTATTTGTATTTTGATCATTTATTACTTCTTTTTATTTGCATCAAAATTATTTTCTTCATCTTGTTTTTGCAATTTTGAATTCATGTTTTTTCATTTAAAATATTTTTAAGTGCATCTTGTGATTAAGTGCATGTTGACATATTTTTTGTTATGTTTCTCTATTATTTATCTCTCTTTTAATATGTTTTTGTATGTGTACTAATCATTGTGTTTTGTTGCTGAATGTTTCATGTCATTGTTGTCATTGTTGTGCATATTTTTAAGTGCATCATGTGATTAAGTGCATGTTGACATATTTTTTATGTTCATGCATTATTTATCACTCTTTCAATATATTTTTTCTATGTGTATTAACTATTGTATTTTGGCATGTGTTAACTTTCATGTATTTGTAATATATCACTTTCTATGTTATATATTCTTCCTTAGGAATGTTTAGATTTATTTTCTATAGATTATTTGTTTTGTTCCTGGTTATTTTGTGTTAAAACTCATTAGTATCTATCTTTTTTTATCTTGTCAAATAAGGGAAAGTTGTAATATGGATCTAGATTTGATTTATGCATTTTAAGCAAATTTGATATGGATCAATGTTTTAGAGGGAGCACAAAACAAATTATTGATCACGCATTATTTAATGCTCTTGTCGACTCAATTAAAATGCAAGTTTGTCAAACATTAAAAAGGGGGAGATTGAAATGGTTCTGCCCTCTAAGGATTTAGTTTTGTAAAATTTGTCTCCCAAGGGTGATGAACCCATGACTTAATGGTTGCAAGGGGCATCCACAAAAACCACCAGGCTAACTACTTCTTCTTTTTATATTCTGCATCAAATATATATATATATATATATATATATATATATATATATATATATATATATATATATATATATATATATATATATATATATATATATATATATATATATATATATATAAAATTAGTTTTTGAGATAACATATGACAAAATTTATGTTTCTAAAATGAAATTAATAATATCTTTGAAGTTAGTTTTAGTGTATAAAATGTGATGCAAAAATAAGATTATGTTTTACTAAACCTTTTGTACCCAGAATATGAAGTTATTGATCAAAATATTGATTATTAACGGGATATGAAGTTACTGATCAAAATACTGCTTATTAACGGGACATGAAGTTACTGATCAAAATATTTTTTAAGGTACACGGAGACATGAAGTTACTGATCAAACTAATATTTGTACAAAATATTGATTATTAACGGGACATGAAGTTACTGATCAAAATATTTTTTATTAATTATACTTTTAATTATTATTTTTTCATAGGTAACCAGATATTTTTTATTAAAAAATATATATTTAAAACAAATGCGCGTTCCGTAGCAGAACTCATGCGAACGCACGGATTTGTTACTAGTTTATTAAATAAATATTTTTACAGAAATTATGTAATAAATATTTACTAAATATATTATATATTAAATATTTAGTTAACGTTTTAAAATTATATTAGTAAATATTAGATTAACATTTTAGAAATATATTAGTAAATATTAGATTAACATTTTAAAAATATATTTGTAAATATTAGATCAACGTTTTAGAAATATATTAGTAAATATGTATAAGAAATTATGTATTAAAATTATATCAGTATATATTTCAAGAATTATAATTTATTTGATGAAAACTTTAAAATTACATCATCGTCATAATTATAAATTACACTTTCAAAATTTATTTGATGAAAATTTTAATTGAAATATATATATATATATATATATATATATATATATATATATATATATATATATATATATATATATATATATATATATATATATATATATATATATATATATATATATATACTTTCATATTTAACTTTTTAACAACTAAATAAATAAATAAATGCCAACTAAGACATCCACGTCATTAAAAATAATAATAAAAAAAATTAAAATAGGTTGTCACGTCAATAATTCTGATAATTGGATTTCTTGAGGGGGCAAAATAGGGGAATCTTCATCTGTTAGGGGGAAAAGTCAAACTTTTTTTATAGGGGCATTTTTCAAACCTCGCCTATATGGAAGGGGATAAAATAGCTATTGTCCCTTAAGTCTATTATTCGAGTTTTTGGATAAAAACCATATTTGAGATTTTTTTCAAGTCATGACATCAGTGGGATCTCAAAACACCTTTAAAATTGCAAGATTTTGAGATTTTAGGTAAATGATTCAAATCACACATCCTATGATTCGAATCAAATGAAACAGAGGCTTTCAAGAAATTTTTTATGTTCTCATGATTTGACTCACTTTGTTCATGACTTGAATAACAAATTTATGTGACTCTAATCACATTGTTCCTGACTCGAACCATGAAATGAGGAAAACTCCCGGATTTTCCTCTGACCTGCTTGATTTAAATCACATTGTTCATGACTCGAATCATGACGTCGGTCTTAACTCAAATCACATTGTTCATGAGTCAAATCACACAAATGGATTTCTCATATGTTTTAAATCTTGATTCAAATTACTTTGTCACTTGACTCTAATCATACATGTTTTTATGACTCGAACCAAACATCATTTTTCATTCATTTTTATGCATAATCTCAAGCACCCATATAATTAATTTCCTCTCTCCCTCACCCTTAACATTTAATGATTATTGTGATGATAATCATAACTTTGAAAGTTTTCTATTAACTTTAAAATCCACTTCAAATGAAAAGTTTCTCAATCTATCTTTTGCATCTAAATTCATCCTCAACCTCTAGAAAGATTAACATCAGTTGTTTCTCAATTCTTAGAGAATGTGAGATCTATTGTAGAGGAGGTTCATTCATTGTTGATGTTTTGTGAAACTCTTGAGTTGCATGCCAGTATTCAGATTGTATGGTGTTGTTGGAGTTTGGCAATCCAGCAAGAAAAAGAAGAAGTTTTTTTCTCTAGGTTACTACGGTAGAGTTGTGTGAAAGTCTGCAGACGATGTCGGAGTTTATATGTTCTTCAGATAGAACAATATTCAAGGAACCGATGGGACCAAGTAAACGTTGTTTTTGAATTGTGGCCTGAGAGAATTAATGATTTTGGAATAGTTAAGTCGAGATTAGGTGGATCTTGCAAGATCCGATCAAGATAAAAAGACTAGATATTTTTAGGATTATCTTGTATCAAATGGTTATCTAAATTATGTAAATAATTGTCATAAAATTTATTGTAAGATGACAAATTTCTAATGGAAAATCATTGAAGAGTGGATTAAGCTCTAACTTGGACGACAGAGTTGAACCACTATAAATCCAGTGTACTCTCTCTCTCTCTCTCACACACACACACATACACACACTTTCTTAGGTTTGTATTTCTTTCATAGAATAACATGTTGTTATGATTTATCTGCTAATAGCGATATGTAATTAAAGTTTAGGTATGTGATAGATCTAGTCGTTTTAATATTCTCTCTTGAGATTATTGATATATGAGCTCTTGTTGTTGGGTTGATGATTCGATTAATCAAATTCAATTTAAGATGTGTAAGAAAATTGAATTATGATAAATGTTGAATTGCTTAAACAAGCAACTCCATGCTACTCAATTTTTGTGATTACCGACCATCTGAGTTAGTTGTAATATCCATTTAATCATATGTTATACAAAATGTCGTTATCTTTCGCTTCTATTTACAATTTACTCTCATGATATCAACAATTGGGCTTAGAACGTGTAATATGTGCATATGTTGTTAAAACTCTGATTTTATAAAAGGAAATGTTTTTGAAAATGGTTTTAGTGGAAAGGTCAATTTTAAATAAATCAAAAATGACATGTATTATTGTATTCAAAAATTTAAAACTATCAGTTTTTTAGTGTTACTTGTCATGCTTCAATTGCTTCTAAATTCACCCAAGTTATCCAGAATGGTCCTCCAAAATATTGAATTAAATACAACATTGATGATGCATCCATAGAATCGTCTTGTGAATCTATTTGCTTGTAGGTATGACGATCAGTTGATTTTGACAAGGACAACTGATAAAACAACTTTAAAGATATTAACTCCATAAATTGACTGACTTTTGAGATGATTGAGACTTCCCTGTGTTGAAAGTCTACTTAAGTTGATGAACCATGCAGAAAATCTTGAAGTTTGAAGTTGTGAAAGTGTGAAAACTCGTCGTATCTGGCATTTAGCATTTTATAGTGATCAATTACATTGTAAAAGATCAAGAGTGAAATTTGAAATACTAGACTATCACACACCCATACTAAAAATCTTTTCAAATACTCTCTAATTTTATAAAAAGCCTCTTGAAAACATATCAAAACTTGTGTACAATTAATTAAGAAGTATTTTTATTCAATTACAGAAGTTTATACTCTACATAATCGATTAAAAACGGGAGCTATTCGATTAGAGCAAGGTAAACAACCTCTTAATCGATTAGAAAAGTTTTTAATTGATTAAACAATATAGTCATTTTAAGATTTTCTTTTTTAGATTAGAATTGTCGTATTTTGATTTCTTTTTTAGATTAGAATTGTCGTACTTTGAAAAATTTAAATTGATTATCAGCTAGGATTATTCAATTAAATCATTAAAATGACCTATAAATTATTATTTTTTTGAGAAAAATATTCTCTACATAGAAATTTTCTACTTATTTCATTACACATCAAATTTTTACATCAATTAGATATAATATAACATATCTATATATAATTATAATTAAATAATACAATGTATATAATACTTATTTTTTATTTAAAAATATGTTTTTAAAGAGGAGTTTTACAGAACTGTCTTTAAAAGCATGCAAAATGATCAGTAACACATGACCTCACACTTTTGCATGATTAAGATATGTTAAATAGCACCCTTAAAAAAATCTCATGCTAACTTCGACTTCTTACATAGTACTTAAAAATTTGAGATGGCTCTACTCAACCTCTCCCACTTTTGACTCCCACTACCCCTCCATTCATCTTACTTTATTTATAAAATTATTTATTTATTTTTAAAAATTAAAACAACAATTTTAATATAAATAATATATAAAAATATGTTTTTAAATATAATAGAAAACAGTTTTTAACTAACAAAATAATAAACCAATTATATTTGATAAGCCTCGTGCAATCTTCCATCAGAAAGCTAAGTTAGAGTTAACAAAGTTGGTAAATTATTAGGTATACATGAGTTTTAGTACATGTGAAAATCATTTAAAAACAAATTATTATAAACAAATGACATTATATTTTATGAATGGATGATGAGTAAATATCCAATCAAGCTCTACCAAAAAAATTTATATTTGTTTAAATAAAAAGAAAAGCTTAAATAATAAAAATATTTATCATAAATAACAAAAATTAGTTCATCAAATTATTAACAAAAACTGATTTCTTAAGAAATATAAAAAAATGTTTCTTTAATAACAAAAAAGAAAATAAATACTTTTAAAGTAATCAATAAAAATATTTTTTTGTCTAAATATATTTTTTTTATTACTGTATTTATATAATTTATATATGCAAAAAAAAAATTACACAATATATAAATCAAAAGTGATAATAATGAATACACTAGATTGTGTTTTATGTTTAGTGGATAGACTGGCTTTAATTTCTTAAATTATTTTTTAGTGGATCTTATTAGATTAATAAATTGTTTCAATTCATTTATTACCATCCAAGTCTATTATACTCCCTCTGGTCTCATTTATAAGAAAAGATTCATTTTTAGATACATTATTTATTCAACGTATCTAAAAAGATAATCTTTTCTTATAAATGATTATAAATGAGACCAGAGATAGTATTAAATTCATCCATTATGCTATACCTCAAAATATGAAGAGCAGAATTGCTAGAAGCACTTGATTACATTATAGTAAGATTTATTTTTTCTTTTGCAACTTGCAAGGATTCTCCCCTCTGGTTGGGATGTGTGCGTGTGCCACAATTGACAGCCTGTGCCACGCTCAATATTTATTATCTTAAATTAACATGTGAATAAAAAAGCATAAACATTAACCTAGGATGCAACTCAAGTTAAAGACAAGAAATTAACATCTTTAAACATGGAACCCAATAATGAAAAACCAAATGATCATATTCTCCTTTAACTAGGAATTAAGGATTGCTTAATATGGATTTCGATGCAAGTATATGACAGGAGAAAAAAAACCGTGGTATATTTCCGTTCTCAAGAATTGTTGAACGAAGATTATATTTCCACTTTTCACAAAAAGTTCACAATTAACTGTTTTGAATCTCCTGGTCCAGTGAAATCCAAAACAAATTAAACCTGATTTATAAACAAGATTATACTGTATTTTATAGCAGGAGATTGCACAAGAATGGATAAAAACTTCGGAACAAAGTAGATAAAAGTAAAATATTTCAGGCAGCAAGTTTGACATATCCATTAGGGCATCATTTCATTCATCCTTTGTTTCAGATAGAAAAACCAGGGCCAAAAAATCTTGAGGACTATAGTGGTAAATCTGTGGCACACTTGGAAGGTTGAACATGTAAAATATATGCAAGCAAAAAAATGAAACTAACCTTCAGTCTGAGCCAAACTTTGTGGATCAAGCTTGACCAACAAGCTTGAAGATGAAAACAAACTAGACCTAGCAATCCCTACCATTGCCATGCATGTATAGATATCACAATTCTGTAGTCTATAACAACAGCAGAACTATCTGTTTGCTAAAGATGCCGAGGCAGAGGCTGCTTCTGCTATTAAGGAAATAGGCTGACGTGCCTGGAGGCAGGCAGCTATGTCAAACGGATGCAACTCTGAACCATCAAAAAGAAGATTTACTCCAGGAAGAACTACATCTTTGCTATCATTATCATCTGGTTCAGCTTTTATCGTGTTGGCTTGAGTGCCTTCTTCAATGGGCCTTGTGGCAGCTTCGTAAACAGGAGCTAAGGCATAAGATCTGCATGCACCAAAGTACATAGTTTGAGAATTGGAATAATTAGAAACCAAAACTATGAATAACACGGATGGAAAGGATCCATACTAGGTTTCTTATTATAATAATGTTGAGGTTGTATAAAATATTGTCAATATAACTTTTGATCACTACAACCACCTCCAATTAAAAATAATGATGCCAATCGGAGTTCGCATGATAAAACAGTTATAAATGCTAAAAATACTGGTGACGGAGGAATCAGTCTCACAGGAACATGAAACACCGGAAATGCATCCCGCACAGTTGGATAGTGGATCCATAGTTATCAATTCCAGTTTCAAATCCTGAATTGGAAAACCAATTCTTTGAATCGTAAAACACAAATGACATTTTCGAGCAAAAACAAATGACCTAGCAAAAATATAAGCTGATGTATCATATATAAACCCCATAATGATTCAAGATTTTTAGTCATAAATGAATGAGAAAAGAAAGTAGCTTAGGGTTCTTAATGTAGATGGTAGTGCTCTTACAAACCTTTCGTATCTTTTATTTCAATCGCAGTACAGAAATAAAAAATACTTCATCTGTTTGAAATCTTTATCTAATTCACTTGAGTCTGTTTTACACCATTATTCTAGTAATTTTTTTTTTCCGCTCAACCTTAGGAACCTAACATCAAGTGAATAGAAAATGAGCAATACCAAAAATATAAACACATAAGATATTCAAACATTATCTTCATAAAAGCACCGGGCAATTGCAAATTATATACTTCTATAAAATTAGAATGTATAAGAAAATCATCACTAGATTAGATTATGAAAGAAGATCGGCAATTATTTATGATGAAAACCCAAATTCATGTTTGTGAGATATGCTAAAGGAATTCACTTATTTATCTGATAAGAAAACTCAGCAATCTTCAAGAATTGAGGGTTTGGAAGTATACAAACCTAAGAATACTGCCATCAAAGCTTAAAACTTCAGTTCTACATCGTTGTCGATTTGCAAGTTTTAACCTTTGATGCTCACTTGATGCCCCTGAAATGGGAGAGGAAGGGTCCACAAGTGGATTCCATCTTCCACTAGCATAGTTCATAAGCTGCCGTGAGGATTCTTTAAATTGTTCCTTCTGGTAAAGTACCTTAGCAGCAGGCCCTGTTGCTTGGTACTCTGAAGAAATGTCATGTAATTTTCTCCTTAAGCTTTGCATTGCATGATGGTGTTCACCAAATGATCCAGATTGAAGCAATTCAGATGACACCACCCTTCTACATATATCATTACACAACGTTGGGCTAAATAATGGCATCCCAAACTCAACACTCAACGGAACCCAATCATACTTTTCATCAGGTGAAAACTGGTCAGGCTCTCTATCATTAAACAATCTAAGTAAGCGGATGTATCCAACTGTCCATAGTTCCATCATGTCTGCCAAATCGCTCAATAGAGACTTCACCTTTGAACTTTCTTCTTCGGATATTCCCAACTCTTTTCCAACAGGAGCAATTGAGCCATCGGCATTCTTTAAGGGCAAAGGGATATCCATTGTAATCAATTTTCCAGATTTATCAAGATCAAACTTACTGAGAGGCAGCACCAGTACGGCTGAATGCTTAAGAAGTGAATTTAAACAATGCAAAAGTATATTTCCCTTCACTAAACTTCCTTCAAGCTTCCCTCCTAACCCTCCTACTGTGGAACCATCCCAAGACCATATGAGAGCTTTCTCACAGCCAGCCAATGGAGCAGGAAGCGAGCGCAGACACTGTCCTTTCATCAGAACAACTGACAGAGGCCCACTTGTTACAGTTGAATATAATACCAATTTCATCCAAGGACTCATAGAAGAATATGAGGGAGGACCAAAATGAACAGGACCCCCGGGTCCAGGAAGAATTGATGAATGAGGAAGAGGCAATATGGACACAACTATATCATAGTCACGAAGAAACAAACGATCAAGGGTTGCTGGTGAAAGAGAAGCCAGGCTTTCACAACGGAGAATATCTACACGGTATTTTTTTTTCCTCTTTAGCATTTCTGTTCCAACATTTGACCCTTCAACCATTAGTTTCTCATTGTTTTGGAGATTTTCATCATTACTGGAATCCAGTATGCCATTGCCATCACCTTCCAATGTAATAGAACTGGTTCCATCACTAGGAACACCTTCATAGGAAACAGAAGCCTCAGCAGACTTCTCCAAATTTAAACTCAATAAATCATCATTATTTATCTCAGCTTCTGTAACCCCAGAGTCTCCTAATTTTTCAGACAAGGATTTTTCAGCTGTTTGAGAGCTTGGTTCATCATTGCTTGGAGTAGCCATATTCATCTTATCAAGTCCTTCCTCGACTTTCACATCAGAAGCAACTCCGCCTGATTGTAGACATTCTAATACACATCGCAGGCTGAATGCATGATTGGCAAATTCCTGCAATTCTCCCTCAAATTTTGCACCTTCCAGAGTGCTTAGATCCTTGCAAAGATCAGAAATGCTGGCATGACCTAATTTACCCGCTTCATAGAGCGTAACAGCATGAGATTTCAGACCTGACAAAGTTCATCCGGAAAATGGTTTCGGTCAGACTATAGACAAATAGAATCAAACAAATCAATGATATAAGCAAACTAACATAAATGAATAGAAAAGAACAACTGTACTGCTTTGGCATAGAACTAATACACAAGACTTTGAAAAATAGTTTAGGAATTGTAATTTAGCTATACTTAGAAATGTTGGAAGCTTGAAGAACGTTCATTACTGAACAACTGCATCAAAAAGTTCAAGATTAAGCAAGAGGGGAAGAGGAGAATGTAGAAAAAATCACCTAAAGAATGCTAATGGTAACAGTCCAAAAAATATAGGTAAAGATGGAATTCAAAAGGAGTTGCAACAGATTAAAACTGCATTAGAAAATAAGAATGCCCAGATTACCTACAGATGCTGGTTAGTAATTACAAGCATCTACATCAAAGATAATTAAAAAATACAGCTCGTTCATCCAAACAATCAATAAGGTCCGAAGACACCTTAGAGATGATTTTGTATGACCTTTTATGTCAGTAAAACAGACTTTTCAACGATAATATTTTAGCAATGGATTTAAGAGGCAAAAAGTGGGATCGTGTAGAATAAAGTTTAAACCTGGTGAAACAGAACCCATCATAAGATAGGATGTTATATTGGCATCAACTATGAAGGCAACACGCGTATAGGCCGAACGAGGACCATGGTTGCTTGAACCCAAAGCATCCGCTTGAATATCATTATCAATATGGATATTGTCAAAACCATGACTAGCAAGAGAAACATCTTCATCACTAAATGCACTTCTTGGAGACCCGGGTATACTTGTATCTTGAAGAATAGAGGATGGATCAATGACTTTTGTTGCCCATCCCAATCGACATACAAATGATGCAGCAGCCTGCAGTTGTGACAAGTCAGCCTGTAGGGTTGTTGCCAACTCAGCAACAGATGCATTTTCATTTGAAACAACAAAAACTGCATACAGTAACCTGTAAGAAAAAGACATCATGTTATTTCCAATATCTTTTTAGCAACAATATTTGGAATTAATAAATGGAAATAGGCTGAGAAAAATACAGTACTCTTCAATAGGATCTTCATAAGACTGCTCCCTGTTGGATACAAAACCTTCAAGCCTTGAAACTGAAACACAATAAATATAAAAAGAAATTACTTCAGTCATTTTAAACAGGCAGTTTTTAATAAAAATGTTGAACATATAATATAGTTTGAAAGAAATCTCATAAATCATGAAACATTCAGCACCCTTCTATTATAACGATTAAGGAGTGGTAAATTACCTAATTTTACTTTCTGTTGGCTGTTTCTAGTTTATCATTTCCCGCATCATTTTACCTAATTTTTTTACTTATTATCATCTGAAATCTAATAAAGAACTATAGGAAATGTACTCTCCATATTCAGAATATGAGGTATCGGCGCTGAGTTTCCGCCACCCTTATAAATAACTAGGGTTGTTCATGGTACAATTTTGCCAAAAACCAAACTGAACCATTATAAAAGTTCACTCGAACCAAACCGTTATAATTTGTTCAAAACCGAACTGGACCAAATTATTGGTTCGGTACACCGGTTTTGAATTCCAAACCGTACCAAACTGTTACTTTTTTCTAGAAAGAACCATTTAACAAGGTGAATGAACCGTTATACTTAATAAAAAATCATTTTAGACTTTTTAATTTAGCATTTTTCTATAAGCATGTTTTTTATATAATTGACTATAGAATTATATAATAGAGTGATAGTTAAATATTAATTAAAACAGTTACTTTATTTTTCAAATAAAAATTATTTTTAAAAATATTTTATACACAATTATAATTAAACTATCAAAAATATTTTTAAAAAAATCTAAAACAAACCATACTTAAATTTAAATAAGTAATTTATACTCTATTATTTAAATACTTGGAAAATTTTAGAATTTAAATTTATTTAACAACTGTTAAATAAAATTTAATTTTTTATAAAAATATTTTTTATTATTTAAAATAAATTTAATTCATCTTAAAAACACTGAAGTAGCATGTAAAGTTATATCAAGGTACCAAAGTATATATGCAGCAGTAATACCAATATGCAGCGACACTAATACCATATATCATATTAATGGCTAACAATTGCGGTTCGGTTCTTTTGGTTTTGATTCGATTAACTGCGGTTCGGTTCGGTTATTGAACTGTTTCACAAATTGTAGTTCGGTTCATTAACTAAAGAGAATGGTTCGGTTACTTAACAATGGTTCGGTTCTATTGTTCGGTTCAATTTTATAGATTTTTTTAACAGCCCTAGGTCCACCCAATTACTGACTTCAACTCTTTCATTCAAATCATGCACAACAAAATATCCACCCTTAAAAACTAGGATGCTGAAAAACAATGTATATGGCTGGAGTCATAAAAACTATATATTGGAAAATAGGACAACCCTACCTATTGTGCAAGACTCCAATATTCTGAACAGTGTTTTGGACTAGGTAGAATAAGATTAGAAATCACAATACTAGAAAGTGTTGGATACACGATATTAGAAAGCGTCAGATAGTACCTATAGTAGAAAAAATGGTGAAAAATAGGTTTAGCTGATTTGGACATGTAGAGAGAAGATTTGCTGATTTTATGGTATGGACAGTAGATCAGATGGAGAGGAGAGGATTTAAACAACTAGAGATAGAATAAAACCTAGGAAAATTATAAGAGAAAGTATTAAGATCTTGATATTAATGATATGGAATCACCCTTCATAACATTTGGCAGGGCAATGGACCAGTGAACCAGTCACTGAATGCTAATATTTTTTTGATTGAATTCTAGCAAGAAATTGATCTATTTTACTATTTTACAGAAATATTCTGACGATTTGTTTAATGACAAAATGCTGAAAAAGGAGAAGATAATTGATTTTCGTCAGGGTATTACCAAAAGTTAGATGTAGTTCGGGGATCACCTCTTGTTATTAAGCCGTTGTCTTACCAAAAGTTACTTTTGTCAGTTACATGGGAAGAAAGTCAGAAAATTCAAGTTGGGTTCCAGTTCCATGATTGAGGATACAATGCAAGACTGGTTTTGCAAGGCTATACCCTCAAAGCTTAGCATCTCACTCTTCCTTCCTCTAGTTTTCTCACCTCTCTCAAGTAACTCTTTCCCTATCTTCGAGTTTCAACTATTTCCTTCCCCTTAAACCTCTTTCTTTCTCAATCTCTCTGTTTAACTCTTTCTCAGCTATGTCTCACCAACTATGAAGCATGGACCCCTCTAAGCATAGGCATGTCACGGTGTCCAACACTTGTATAACACTTGTACGACACGTGTCGGAAAAGGCTTACAAGTGTCGGAAAAGTCAAACAAGTGTCCCCCAAAAAATGGATTTTTTTTCTTTGTTTCGACACTCTTTGAATTGGTACCTAAGACACCCGTATGACACTCGCACAACACGTGTTAGACAATTCAGACAAATGTTTCAAAAGAAAAAGGTTTTTTCTTTGTTTTCAACATACTTTATACATTTTTTTGAACAAATCTCTTACACATCTAAAAGGGTTATTAATATTAAACATGCATTGCAACAATGTTATCAATGCAGAATTAAAGACATCAATTTTGATTATAATATTTTTTACTTTTTTTAATAATAGATAGATAAATGTAAGTTATATCATATATGTGGCAGTGTCGGGATCCTATGTTTTTGACATAATCGGTTCGAAATGTTTGTGCCGTGTCGTGTACCGGTGTACGTGTCGGAGTCTATGCTTCATAGCTCACCAACCTCTGGCTTTTCTTTGCAGCTGTGATATAGTAGTCGATGTTTAGATGCTTTGCCAAATGTCTTTGTTGCTTTAGACCTGTGCCTGAGCATTGAAGCCATGTCAAGCAACTTCTAGGCCTGCAAAAAGGCTTCATAGCCCTGCGAAAATGCAAGATTTTGCTAAGTTCTAGATCTAATTGAAGGTTTTTCCTACTGATGTGGTTATATTCTAATGTTAGTCATTTATTCTTAATTATTGTCAACTGTGTTAGCATATTAGTATGAAATTGAATATCAAACATACTCTGCTACCTCTGAATTGATTTGGATAGATTTACTTAGTCATTCACTTACCAACAGATAATCTACTTGTGGGCAAAACTGACTCTGAAGCAACAAATTAACTGTATTGAAACTAATCAACTAAAAACCAACACCCAATTGTGTTTGGTTTGGTTTAATTCAGTTGTGAAACCATAAACAAACAGTTTAGTTTTAATTTTAGGGGAACCAGTATGGTCAGTTTGGTTGGTGAAAAGTACAGATACCTCAAAAGTGTAAACAGAAAAAGGAAGTGATCAACAACTCTGCTTTGCAGTAATACATTTCCCCCAAGGCATGCCTTCAGATTATAATGCATTAGGGACAACTTAGTTGCTTTGCTTAGGTATCATTCCAAGGATATTGATTTTAGGAAAGTAAAACCTAGAAAGTCAAAATACAGAATTAAACATTAACACAACACACCTTTGAACCGATCCTCAGGATACACTGGAACATCAAAATAGATCAATCCGCGTCTATAGAGACCCTTTATAACTTCAGGATCAAACAGGATAAATGAATTTGCTTCCTCCTTACATATTTTGTCTATAGTTGCAACTTCCTCTTCAGAGAGTTTCTACAAAGGAAAAGGACAAGGCAAAAAAATTGAACAAAAATCATTCGCCAAGGGAATACCAAAATTACTTCGCATTACCAAATTAACACAGTGAACAACATTATTGTAAGTGAACCTGCCTCCATTTAGTAAGGGTGATTCAGGCCTCACCTTAAATTCTTCCAAAGTAAAGTTCACCAGACAAACTCCCCACCAGGATTCAATAAGAAAGTCTACAGGTTGCGTAGGCAAGAGTTCTTTTGCAATTGATTTGTTCAGTTTCCACATGATTTTCTGAATATTCAAAAATAGGACATGAAAGGTCAGAGAAAAGAGACATGAAATCAATTGAAAATGACATAAAAACTGTCTGAGCTTTAATTGCTTGCGAGTCACTCAGCAGATTTACTTTATATACGTCGCCGAATACAAACATATCCAAGGCATTACATCTAAACTAAATCTTAAGGCAAAAGAATTTTATATGGCAATAAGAATCAAACTTTATGAAACTAATGATATTCAATTTCAATGATGCTCAAGAAATCATATCCAGTTTCAGACACGACTAACTCAGGTCAAGACAAGGAATTCAAATTCAAATTTGTCAGGAATGAAAGCCTGGTCAAAGACATGTGATTGCAGGAACAAGGGAACAAATCTTTCTCCTTCAAAATTTTCTCTCTTCTTTACAAAATATCTTCTCTTTCTAAAGTTCAGCCTTTCCCTTTACTACTTCCCTAATTATCCAGGTTTCCTATTCCACATTAAATACCAATGAAAAATTACATTAAATGAACCTTCCTAAGTAATGTCTTAGAAATTTGATTTGAAATTGTTGCTTTGCCTACAAACCTTAACGTCAGCTTTTGTAGATCATAACAAAGTCGTTTTTAGAAGTGTCAGATTAATTAGAAGGTCGTTAAACAAATTTGGTTTAATATATCTTGAATCAAATCCTTGCTGCCTAGAAAAAATAAACCTTATAAGGTATTATTGGTACTATGATTGCAACAACGAATGAAACAGAGATATACAAATTATATTTTATAATTATTTATATAGGAAATTCAAGCCAAAAATATTTTAGGTAAGCCATACAGTGAATTTAACCAGTACCTTAGATCTGCACTTGTTCATTATATCAATAAATTCATTTCTCCCAATTCCTACAAGTCTTAAAGCATCCGCTGCACTAAAATTTGGGATGCTGTCATAAGGTTGCTCTGCAAATTATAAAAACATGCAGGAAGTGGTTAGACATTTATTACACAAGTCAGTCAGTACAAGTAAAAGATCAAAATCCTTAATAAATATAAATTTCAATAGGCTAAACAATTGTGATGATGTAAATACAACAACCAATAGTTACATAAAATCAAATAATATTATCATCATCATCATCTACACCATAGTTATGTGTAAACTAGCATCGGGCTCAATGCATAAGTTGTTGGAATATGTAAAAACATAATGCCAAATACTATCTTCATCCCTATATATAAGACCCTTCTATTTTGTAAAAGTTGTGTGCCCTTTTAATAACCTTCTCGAAACTCTCTTTTGAAGTAATTATTTTATTACCAAAATACGCTTAATCACTTCATCATCTCGCGTGAGGATTTGCGAAAGAGGTGGAGTGACAAATCTCAACACAAATTAATTACATGGAGAATGATATAATGAGTAGTTGCAAAATGAGTTGGACACATTGAGTTTACCTGTTTACCCCGTCTTTTGGGAGAGCAGGTTGGGATTGTCAACCCGTCCTGACCCACCACATAACCCATTGAAAAAGGGGGCAGGGCGAATAGCTCAACGGGTTCTTTTTTACTAATCTATTAATTATATGAATTTTTTATATTTTACGTAATTTTTAGACTATTATTAGCAGGTCAGCTATCCTGAAAATTAATGCCTTCCATATGCTTTTATTGTATTTCTTTTATTCACGGGTTAATCTGCCAACCTCTGGCGAAGTGGGATCTTCCATATGTTTTTATTGTATTTCTTTTGTTCACGGGTTAATCTACCAACCTCTGGCAATGTGGGATTTTCCACCCACTTTGCTAAGTCAATCTGACTCGTTTATAGTCAGGTTGATGGAACAGTGAGCCGAAAAAGACCTGATTAGTCACTCCCACCAATAACTATAAGGTGATTATGAAAACGTAATACAAATTGTTAACAAATGTAATGTTACAGCCCAAATTAACCATAATTCTTAATTTGTATTAATTTATCAGAGTGTTACATGTAGGGTCAGGTAGTATTATTACTGCATCATAATATTTAAGAATTAAGAGCATCTTAGAAGATCACCTACGATTGGTTTCCACATTTTATTATATTTCATTGTTGTTTAAATTTAATAAGGGTGTCCTAATATTAGTATAAATAAAGATCATTGCCTTATTCAATATTTTATAGAAATGCTTCTAAGTTCTAACAGAATCAAATCAATATCAATTTCAAATCATTCAGTCCATATGTCTTAATTTTGTCCTTCTCCATCTAAAAAACATGTTGGACTTTCCGCCTTAATTGCGGTCTGCCCCTAGTCGCCTTAATTGCGGCACTTTGGTTTGCCTCATTGCAGCCTCCAACACCTTCATTGTGTTGGCTTTGAAGGAGTGGATTTAGTCCCTCATTGCTTAGAGATATAGCATGTATTGTGTTTATAAGTGGGGCAATCCTCACCTTACAAGCCGGTTTTGTAAGGATGAGTTAAGCCCAACCCAAATTCTGAAATGGTATCAGAGCCTATCCTAGATCTATCGTTGGGCTTACCGCATCGTCCGCGCTTCGGGCTCATTGAGGCCCAAGCGTGAGGGGGGTGTGTTGGACTTTCCACCTTAATTGCAGTCCGCCCCTAGTCGCTTTAATTGCAGTCCGCCCCTATAGTTGCCTTAATTGCGGCACTTTGGTTTGCCTCATTGCAACCTCCAACACCTTCATTGTGTTGGCTTTGAAGGGATAGATTTTGTCCCACATTGCTTAGAGATATGGCATGTATTGTGTTTATAAGTGGAAGCAATCCTCATCTTACAAACCAGTTTTGTAGGGATGAGTTAGGCTCAGCCCAAATTCTGATAAACTAATAGTTTTGAGGGGTACCCATCCTCAATAACCCAACTGCACTTGACTCTGAAATATGGAGTAAATTATTCCATTCCATTTAGTCATCATCTCTCTGGTCACATTCTCCATCTTGCACCTTCTCCCTATCTCCACCACACCTATCCCTCCTCTGTCATCTCTCTTGTCAATGTGTGTTTCACCTCACAGCTCATGCCACTTCCATCAGCTACGGCATGTCTCGATTAACTGGTACGGAGGTACCAATCATAGCATTTTTGTTAGCTTACCAACACTTGAGGGCGTATCCCAGTCCCCTAACATTTCTTGTCACCATTGCCCCCATTTGATTCATCGTCTCCTCCTCTATCAAGGTCTGATCTCACCTTGTCCCACGGATCACTTGACTCTGTCCCACCATCAATTTTCAAGCATGCTAATTTGGTCCTAATTTACTTTCCTTTATTTATATTATGTAGATATTATGTTTACATCTTTCTGATATTAACTCTTATTCTTATCCCTATAATTTGGAGATCTTAGTTGTAACTACACAAGGCTGAGGGTTTAGCCTCTCAAGCAATTCAGATGAATTCATTCTCTATATTTCAAGTGGACCCACATCAGGTTCAATAGATACTGTAGTATACTCTTAACTCTCAAGCATCTACTCACTTATTCACATCCAACTTTCAACACACGTGATTTAGCTTTCTGCTGCGCCATATGTACTCGCTACTGCAGCAACTAATTAAATTTCATCCTCCCTCTAACACAAACGTTCCTGCCCAAATCCCAATTTACTCAAGGATAAAAAGAATGTTTGTTGTATTGTTGTTGTAAGCGCTTACCTCATTAATAGATATTGTTAGAATATTAGAAAATATCTTACTATATCTTTTGTATTATTTTAGAGTATATTAGATCATCTTCTAAGATAAGTTTTTAAATATCGATTACTTATTGTTATGGTTTGGGCATGTATAGAGAAGACAAGCGGATTCCATAGTAAGGAGAGTAGATCAAATGGAAGGTGTCAAACTGCTAAAGGTAGAGGAAGACCTGGAAAAACTATAGGAGAAACTATTAAGAAAGATCTTGAGATAAATGAGTTGGACAAAAGTATGGTATTTGATCCATGTAGCAAACCTCACTTAGTAGGATAAGGCTTGGTAGTTGTTGTATTCCTAATTTCTCTATTTAGTTAAAATCGAGTCTATGTATCCCATTAAATAGGGATTGGTGTTTAGTCCTTTGCATCAAGTTTAGTATCAAACTATTATCAATAACATTCAAATTCTTAAAATTTCTCTCCTTTTTTATCTAACATTCCATAATTTCAATAGGCATTTTCTTTAGAAAGGTTTCACAAATCAGCATCACATTAGATATGTCTCACTCTCCATCCGTAATTTTTTATTTTATAAACAAACTTCAAATCAAGAATAATGTAAAAGACTAGCTAACATTTCTGGTTCCAGCCATTTAAGTTACAGATGAACTCGCAGTAAAAAAATGTTCATACAAACACAATGCAACAAGCAAGTTACCATTAGAGAAACCTGGTTAATAAATCCAGACCAGCATAGTGAATATACATAGAAATGCAACAAGCAAGTTACCGTTTCTCATTACTTCAAAAATCATATCACAATAATATCTGAAAGGAGACACCCTCATTACACGGCAAACATACTCCGCCAGATGATAAGGAAACAGCTGCAAGTAAGAAACAAGCACATTAAATTAAAATGCCAAGCAACAAAATTCAAATCATAAGGTCACTGCCCAGCATCCATACAGTGGTCCTCTAGCAGTTACATATCTCATTCATTAAGGATGTGAAATTGCATGAGTTCTTTGTTATAGAAAAAAATAATAATATGGTTAATTTATGGGAAATGCTAACTAGTGCCCTCAGGGCAATGGTTAAGCATTCCAAAATAGTAAATTTATCTCGGTAATCTGCGTATTTAATGTCTCGAAAATTGAAATATTAAATTTTCTATAAAATATTCTCTTTTTTTGGAATGCTTAACCATTGCCCTGAGGGTACTGGTTAGCAAGACCCTTAATTTATTTATTACTTATCAAAACTAATCCTATGGAAAAGGAGAACCAGTCAGAGACAAGTTTTTAATTCCAACTTTGGTTGTGAAGCAATAAAACTTCAATTTTCTCCCAAAAATTTCCTAGCATCAAAGTTTTCTGATCAGTGATTAATGTATTTGGTATATATGCTAAGAAAGAAGGGTCACAGAACCCTCTCTAAATGACATACAGCAAGATTCCTCCGCAAGTAACGCATCATATCTTCATAATATTCACTTTCTTTACAAACTTTCCGGGCAAAACAGCTATTCCATTGAAGCCTTTTCTTTATACAGCATTCGATTATCCTGCATGTAATTCCCATATCCGGCAAAAAGAAAAAGCATATTAAGAATATGTATCTAAAAAACTTATTTCCAAGGCATTAACATAATAGCCTTGAAATAAGCAGAATGTAGAGCACTATAGATATATACTAAATTATACAAACTAAAATACTATTTCTAATTGAGAATTAGCTCACAAAAGTTATTGTTTCTTCAATTTTCTTGTTGAATACACTATAGCCTCTCAAAATCAAGTTACCTCGTTCAAGTGCAAATTCATTCTATCCTACAATTATCTAAGAGATAGGTTTGCTATGTTTGAAACTCAGCAGGTACTCTAGAACCAATCACAACTGTTAAGATTAGGTTGTGACTAGTGATCATGGTGTTAGAGATTTGATCTTTCACCGGATTACCAATCCACCTGAAATAATTAAGATGACATAAGATCACATACTTGAAGATTAAGGGCATGTTTGATTGGGTGGATTTGAAGGAGGTGCTTATTTTTCTTTTCTAAATTGAAGTAATAAAATGTTTTAGAAAATAAATTAAGTGTGATTGAAATGTAATATGATCATCGATTATGTTATTCTTTCAATTTTTTTAAAACTCAATTATATACCAAAATATATAGACTAGTCCTTCAAAACCCTTCCTCCAAACCTACCCTAAAGGGTTGTGCGTAATACACTAACTCTAACGCATGTCATTATGCAAGAAAAGCTTCATTTTCTAGTAGCTAGCTCAGTGCCTTAGTTGCATTGATAAACCATGCAAAGCCAAGAGTAACAGTAATACCACCTAACAACCGTGCACATAAACGACGAAAAGAGCCCAATAACAATGAGTTGCACACTTTGAACAATGTATTTAAACATCTAACAGAAAATAACAGTATGCACAAGTACAGTTATTACAAAAAAGAGAGGTTTATGTAATAGTATAAGACAAGACGACAGCAACAACAAATTATTACAAAAAATACACAAGTCACTACCAAAACCTCTCCGTTCTATTTGAGCAACATAGAAATGCCATCTCAATAGCTATAGAAGCACTAAACTCAAACCCATATCATTCTTCATTTTCTACTACAACTCATTTGAACACAAAGTTCATTCAAACATTTTCAACTTAATTTAGATAACTACTACTAGTCAGGGTTTTAAAAAATGGTTCGCGACCGCGAAAAACGGCGACAAAACTGTATCAGCAGGTGTTGATACCATTATCACCGTTTTTATATTAAAGAACATTCACATAACGACTGTAATCAGTATCGCGACACCTAATCAAAATCGCATCGTACTTTAAAACCCTGCTACTACTTACTAAGACTCAATCATTACAAAATGCCGATAAAGCAGGAAGTAAATAATCTGCTTAAAAGAATTGGAAACGATGCTAACCTTCGGTGCCATTCGTCTTTGGTAGAAAGAGTAGCTTGAATCCGCTTCGGTAGATTCTCCCATGGACACTCTTCGTTAATCGCTTTTTGCAACAACTGTTCCTCAACTGTAACTGGAGCACGCTGCATTTCTCACTTCTCAAACGACTAACTCGCAAAATTCTTCAAAACAGCATGAAAGTCAACTAAACCTCACAACCGATCACACTGTGAAATCGAAGCAAATGTGGAAACAGATCAGAAACGAAGTACCGCGTTTACTGTGACAGCTGAAGAGGACGCTCGGAAAATGCAAGAAAGTGTATCCAACGTGATATCGGAGGGGAAGGTTGGATTCTAGGGTTTAGGAATCGGAGTTCAAATATACTGCTGTGCTCGTTCTTCTTTGGATGATTAGGCTATCAGAGAACGAGCGAGATCTGACGGAGAGTCAGAGATCGTGGTTCCGTTATGGCGGTCGGTGCTGGCCGTTTTCATAATTCATAACACGCTTCCGTTGGTTTTTTTTCAAACCGGTTCGGACCCTTCTTTTGTGGGTTTAGGAAAGAGGGTTTATTTGGGGAAATTGCAAATGGCATCGTCACTAGTAGGGGTGGAAATAGGCTAGGCTAGGCTAGGCTAGGCTTTAGAAGGCCTGAGTCTGGCCTACGGTAAACTTAAAAGGCCTAAGTCTGGCCTAAGGCCTATCATAGGCTCAGTTTTTTGGCCTGACCTGGCCTTTTTAAAAGACTGGTCTGACCTGAAAGCCTATTTAAAAAGCCTGTATCTCATTAAAGTTTTCAATTAATCTATATAACTTAATAAGTCTTGTAGGTCGGCCTATATATACATATATAAGTGAACCTATTTAGCATTTGTTTTATATATATATATATATATATATATATATATATATATATATATATATATATATATATATATATATATATATATATATATATATATATATATATATATATATATATATAGGGTAGCCTATTTAGCTTTTTTTTTTCTAATATATATGCATACATGAACCAACTTATTTAACATATCTCTAATATATATGAAAATA
>NC_081182.1:64267509-64315009 GCF_029867415.1 Vicia villosa
GATTTGTAATATCATATTTTTTATAAATTTTTCATTAAAATAGTGTATGCTAATTTTTCAAATTTGATTTATTCATAATTCAGGAAAGTGGATTTTTGATCGTGGAATTTGCATGGAGAATGAACTATAAAGCATGCAAGTTAATTACAATTGACTTTAGTTTTTCTTTTTACGATGAGTTGCTTAGTTGTCTTGTTATGTTATTTATTAGACTACTTAGTTGATGGATATATGCATGTTAGATGGATGTATGGGTTTAAGCTACTTGGTTTATGGATGTATGCATGCAAGTTGTTTAATAGTACTCCTACTGTGTTTTGCATACAAGTTGTTTAAGCTACTATGCATGCAAGTTGTTTAAGCTACAATATATTTGTAGAAGCAAATCAAGAAAGTCACATAGTCTTAGAAACACAAATCTAACGATAGTACAATGGAAATTGCTTAGCGGTAGTACAATAGAAATTGCAGGAAATTAGAAATTGCAAGATAATAATAAGACAACAAGAAATATTAAACCTTGAAAAATATAAATAAGAACACCTAATTCAAATAATCTAAATAAATTTTGATCATGTCTTTAACCTTTTTATTCTTGACACCAAAGTCCACTGCTGGTAATTTGTTCAGATCAAACTTACTCTCATCTAATTCAACAATGGTGCTTTCATTTGTTGGAGTTAGAGCATCTTCACTCTCATTTTTTGGAGTGAGATTTTCTGCACTTTCATTTGCTTGAGTTATAATTTCTTCAACAATGAGATTAGATAAATTCTCAGAATCTTCAATGCCTAAATCAAATGATGAAAATTCAGTAAGTAATTGATGGGGTTTTGCCATGTTTAGAGAATACAAAATGGAAGATAAAAAATAATGATAGAAAAAAATATGAAGAGATAAACCATTTATACTATGAATATGGCTTTTCAAATGATATTGATATCAAATGCAAAAAATGCAACGTACACTCACAGTAAATGTTCCTTTGGAAATAGTAAAAAGTGGCATTATTACATTAGGAATCTATAAGTAATTGGAAATCTAATCCTATTTAATTTAAGGGTAAAATTAAAACGATGGACTTAATTATAATTATTGTAATTAATTTTTGCTTATATTTGAGACTACCAATTTTTTTTTTGCTTATATACATGACCGGAGGGAGTATATATATATATATATATATATATATATATATATATATATATATATATATATATATATATATATATATATATATATATATATATATATATATATAGTTTAGTTTATAATTTCTAAAGTCCAAACCCATAAAATATGAGGCCCCCATTTTTTATGAGGCCCTGAGTTGTGGGCCCGCTTTCCCTGGTCCACAACCCAGGGTCGGCCCTGATGTTTTGGATCTAGTCATGACAAGCATATTTCGAATGTCAAGGCATACCATGAAAACAGGTTTTAGGTAGCAAATCTAAAACAATCTTAAGATTAAAGAGTCATCAATATTAAAGCTTCACTTGAATTACATAAAACACCGTGACCTAATTAATACATAAATATAATGACTACATCTAACCCCTAACAAATATATTTTTAGCTATGCTTACTCATCATAGTTGTCGGTAATCCCAAGAAGCTGAGCTTAGAAGTTTATTTGCCCTATCACTTGAGCAACACTTTCGTCTTCAGGCTCCTTCTCTTATTCTTCTATTTTAGAACAAGGTGAACCTACTTCAACATTGTACTATCTCACTCCATTGAAACTCCTTCTGCAATGATCTGGAAGCCTTTATTTACAAGCAAGATTATAGACCCATTGTTAGGTGCATCGCCCTTAGGCCTAGCCATCCTGCTTTTTTCTCATTAAGAAATGCTAGTTGTCTGACATGTGTCCCAATCCGCCTCTCCTCTCTAAGCGCATTGTCTCTGCGCTTAACGCGGAAACCTTTGCTTCACCAAGAAGTACTTGAATTTGAATGTTCCATATGGCCTTTGTTCCTCGCCTAGCACTTGTGGCTGCCATAGCTGTTATACCCCAATTTTTCCCCACTTTTTTTTTCAAATTTTCAACTGAATAGGTCATGCATTTAGCATACCATTAATTACATTTTGCATAGCATAATCAGCAGGTCAAGGTTCGGTGATTTTGGTTTTAATCGGTTTAAAGTGAATTTTCGAGGCATATGTTATCTGGTAATTATTCGGGTTTGTTTCTCATATTTACTCATGGTGCGGATCATCTCTTTATTTGAGATTCATGGTGGTCAGAGTTATTACTTAATCTGGAAGATTGCTTAAATTTGAAGAAAAGGGCAAAACTGGAATAAAAGAAAATATTTCATTGATTGGAAACTTAAGTTAAATTATGAATCACTTGGGATACAAGTCATAAGAGTGGATTACAAGGAAAAAGGAGAAAAATTACATTTTTTTTGGTATAATTAACTTTTTTGGTTGAACAGTTGACATCTCGGTCAACTGTTGACTTTCGGTCAACTTTTCAACACCGACTCGATTTTTATCTTTTATTTTTCTTAGACCTACTCCATAATGATTTACCAAAAAATTCATCACCATTCATGACATAATGACTTATGATTATGCTATATGTGGATTTCCAACAAAAAAATCAACTTCCATCAAGCTTTCTTTTCATGCCTCTATCTCCACTTTCTGACATCGGTTCGAGCTAATTTTCCACCGTGATATTCACCTTGATACAAGAAAAAATACACATCAAATAATCGGAAAATATCATGAATCAAAGTCATTCAAATGTTGCACAAAAGTCAAGAAAAAATTATGCATTTAAACTTAGAAAAAAGCTGCTTTAATGCATTAAACTCGAGACATGGTTTCCTCTACTTTCAAGGAAATGTTATGTACGTAAAATTCAGAACTTAATCATCGGGGTTTACACCACCTAAAAGTTCTTATTTTTAACATGAAAACACTTCTCAAAAGTACCTAAAAGGCATGGTTTAATCCACAAAAATTCAAGGCAAAAAGTGGAAAATTCAAAGCATTTTCAAATTACAAGTGTATGACCATTAGTCTTCCAATGAGACTTGATACTTATGCTAAACTTCAATATGTCTTGCCTCTAACTTCCCTTAACTACCTAATTATTCTCAAACTCATTCATTTACTTAACTACCTTTTACCTCTAACTACCCCTAACCTCTAACACAATTTCTAACTTCCAATTTTCCACCAATTTTCATTCAATCTCAACCACTCTTAAATTTTGATCCAAGGGTAGAAAATAGTGATCCGCAACTAACCTTTAGATTGATTCCTAACCATCGATAAAATGCTTACTAGGATCCTAATCCAACGCTCCACGGTCACCCACAAAAACTATATAAACCCTTCTTTTTTTACAATTTTAGGGTGAACCATTATTCACCATTTTTTAGTCTTAATCACCATTTTCACACTTTCATTTTTCTTCACTATCTCAATTTCACACTATTCTCTTCATCCTTAACCATTACTAGAGTTCCTCGCTGTCACCATTTAGAATTTCAAATTGAGATTCTAGATTGGTGGAACTAAACCTTCATCCAAAATTTAACAAAGAATCAACAATTGCATAAGCATTCATTATCCAACATCAAGCAAAGTTCAACAATAATCATCATCTAAAATTTCATCGAGTTTCATCATTCAAGTATAATCAAGGTTCGTCGCATTCAACAATTTTTCACAATAAAATTTCAACATTTAAGAGTTCCATAATCAAGCATATTCAAGTGTTCATCAATTTCCAACAATATTCAAGATTTGTCAAATTTCAAAAATTATTCAAGCTTCTACTTCCTATGTTCACCATCTTTCAAGAATCATCTTCTATTATCATCAAATTAATTCAACTTGGAAGGATTATCAAAAAGTTACCTCTTGAAATTTTGCAGGTTTCTCGTCATTAATGATGTCGACAAAATTTCAACACTAATTGATGCAAACGTCCGCTCCGTTGGTAGGCCTTTAACCAAATTCATTACATGTCATCGATCATAATCTTGCTTGCGTGAATACCTTTAGTTGAATTTGTATGTTGATTGTTTAAGTTATGCCACTGTTTTGAATAGATTATGATTTATGTGATAATCACTTATTTGCATTCCTTTCGCACAAAAAAAAAACAAATTTAATTAGTTAGGAAGTAGTACTAAAACTAACATAAGAGTTCCTAACTTATTTCTAACCACATTACATTTTGCATACCATTCAATATTTATTTGCATCCTTGCATGAAAAGAACTTATGTAAAAAATCACTTTTTATCACACTTTAACATAAATCAAAAATGGAGTTTTTCTTGAATTTTCACGATTTTTGTTCTCAAGTAATACCAACCAAATCAATTTTGCATAAGCATCATAATATTGAATCTAACTACATGTAATTGCATCATAGTACAATCTCAACCCCTACATAATTATAACTTTGCACCACAATGCTAATTCATCTCCTTGAATAATTATAACTTTGCATTTGTGTTATCACAACATTAACATAGCACAATCTTCTCAAAAAATCAATTTTTCGTCTAAACATTACTTTAGCATAACACTCACATAAACCCAATTTTCAAATTTTCAATCTCTCAAATCTCAACCCCAATCACAAAATAAATTATAGAATCTTGTTGCCCATAAAATTATATGCAAGATACATGTTTATTTCATTAAATTTGGATAAGAGATGAGAAAGTTATAAGCATGTTACCTCAAAAAGTTTCAATAGTCTTGAGTATGAGAGAGCAAGAGAGATAAAGGAGAGACTTTCTTTCTTTTATTCTTTTTTATTTATTTATTTATTTAATTTATATTTCTATTATTTTTCTTTTCATACCCTTCTTTTTATTTTGCACTCATATAAAACAAACACATTACATACATTTTTAATTCTAGTTTCTTTAGAATAAATTTTAATTTTTTTTCTCTTGAGATAATTTTAGAATAGAATTAAAATATTAGAGTTAGAATTAGAATTTCAATTTCTTTTAGAAATAGAATTAATTAGAATAGAAATTCCTTTAGACTTAGTTTTGGAATTAAAACTTTAGTTTAGGTATTAGAATCAATATAGAATTTTAATTTAATTTTAAATTAGAATTTATTTTATAACTAGAGTTAGTTTTTTTAGAATTTACTCATAGCTTAGATTTTTTTACATATTAAAATATAATAGAGTTATTCTTATAATCTTAATATTTTTTGAATCAATTAAAGTTTTTGTTTTTTTACTTGATTTTCCCTTAGACTTAGAATTAGATATTTTAGAATTGGTCTTTTATTGATTAGATTAATTTTAAGATTTATCTTAGATTTAATTAGGACTAGTTTAGTTAATATTAGTTAATTAGAATAGTCTTAAGAACATTTTAGAATAATTCTTTAATTCATTTTTTTACTTAGAATTATTTGTATGTTTAGAAATAGAAATTAGATTTAATATTGATTTTTTATCTCACTTTGTTATTTCTTTTTCTCTGAAATATTTGGCTTTTATATTTTGCTTTTGATATTAATTCTTGATATTTGACATGTATGTACTCTTTATATGCTTCTTCACCCCTCCTTTATTTTCTTTTTACACCTCAAAATAAAACAAAAACATTTTCCTTAATCAAAATGCCTATGATTTGCTCACAGTATGTTTTTTATTAAAACTTTGTTGACGATGTAAGACATTGTTTCACCTCCTAAACACAGGAGATATAAGGAAGTTAATCTCTCGTCTACTCCTTTATGCCTAAAAGTAGGAGTTTCTTTCTATGCGAAAAAACCCTCAACCCCTTTGTTGACAATATGTTTTTTCGCTGTCCCTTTAGTGAACTATCAAGCGTGTTTTGAAGATCATCAATGTTATTTTTCAAAATGTCACATTGATCACACTTGTTAGATTCGTCTAAGTTTTATGAGACGAGGATGAGTTTTGAATTAGATCATGGGCCCGTTTGTTTTGACTTTTTTAAAAATGATTTTTATAGTGTTACATAATTTTGTGAAAAAAAAATTTACAAAGAAACTTTTTATAAAAGCTTCAAATAAAAATTTTGTTTGAATAGTTATTCTTAAAATGTGATTTTAAGTATTTCATTTATTTATGGGAAAAAAATTTGGATATCAAAATTTCAAAAAATCACTTAATTTTGAAGCTATTTCAAATAGATTTTCATAAAAATCATTTTTGAAATACAACTTTTTGAAAAAATTGTGATTTTGACTAAGTTTTGGTCTTCAATAATGTATGTTTATGTTATAGGATGTCAAAATTAGTGTTTCATTTTAGAAAAAACGAATATAAAAAAACTTGTAATATTTTGAAAAACGGTTTTGTAAAATCTATTTTGAAAAATACAAAGAAAAAATCCATTTTTTAAACCTGAAACAAACAAGCCCCATAGTGTCTCTCTCTAAGAATTTCTATTTCTTTCAATAGGTTTTTATTTTTCAATTTAAGGGAAGAGAAAGTTTATTTCGAGGTAGAGATAATTTTTTCTAATTTACTCGTTTCTTTTGTTAGCTTCTTACAAAGGCGGAATAAGTCTTGATAGGAAAAATAAGAGGTTACCTCGTCGTCTTGATGATTTTCTTTGAGACAGAGGTTTGCTTCTTCTTTATGTGAAGATTTCATATCATTGTTATCCCAAGATATATATGCTTTATTTTTGGATTTGTATTGAACTTTATTTTTTATTTTGGTTTTTTCTCAGGTTTTTAGGGAAGTTTGGTCTTATATGCCCTTTCTCTCCGCATTGATGACATGCAGGAATGAGTGGTAAACTTTCTTCACTTTACTTCTGGAGTCTTGAAGTTTGTTTTTCGTGTCATAGAAACTCTTTGAATTTTTGAAACATGAGCTTCACAAATTTATTAATCTCACTTTGATAGTTTTCATCTTCTGATTCCTTATCTTTAATGTTGGTAGCTTTAAGCACAATACTTTTTCTATTCTTTTTGTTATCTTCTTCATCATCAGCAAGTCTCTTCAGCTCCAACTCATGTTCCTAAAATTTACCAAAGAGAGAGAGAGAGAAAGAGAGAGAGAGAGAGAGAGAGAGAGAGAGAGTGTGTGTGTGTCCATGGTTGCTAAATATTAAGATTCACAAATCGCAATGACTTCATGTGAAAATGTTTTTCCCATGGCTCTCATATGACTCACAATATGGGTAAATCGTGTTTGCATCTGATTAATGCTCTTATCAGGTTTCATTATGAAAAGTTCATACTAATGGATTAATATGTTGCCCTTTTCACCTCAATAGTACCTTCATGGGTGATTTGGAGGATGTCCCACATTTCCTTTGCAGTTTCGCAATGTGAAACTCACAAAAACTCATCAAGACTGAGAGCAGTAGTGATGACAACTTTTGCATTCAAATTGCGCTGCACATTTTTTTATCATCTTTGGTCCATTCCTTTTCAGGTTGGTTTTCTACAACACTATTACCTATGTGTGTAGGAATAAATGGACCTTCATTCACTACCTTCCAAATACCACGATCCATCCCTTATATGAAAAAAAAATATTTTCTCTTTCCGCAAACTATACCTTTTTCCATTAAAGAATGAGGGTTTTCTTAGTGAATAGCTTGAAGTCATATTTCATCCTGAGACGATCAGTCCTTAATAGGAGTTAGGCACTAATGCGTCTGATTGGACAAGTGGCTTCAAGCACAAGATGGGGGTGAACTATAGTATTCAAAATTCGTGATTAATTTTAATCTTTCTTGATTAAGATCGTATTAGAGAGTTTTAAGTGAGTAATCACAGCGGAAACAAAATACAAAAAAGTAAATTACAAAAAGTAAAGATATAGAGTTAGAGAGATTGCACTAGAGATTTATACAGATTGCACTAGAGAGATTGCACTTGAGAGTTTCACTATAGATTTTGAGCTTTTAATAGGTTATACCCACGAACCTTAATACAATTTGATCTTGATATTTCAATAAGCTTATCTCCAACCTAATGGCTGATCTCTTTAACTATACTGGAACTTTTTTCGGCAAAGCTTAATAAACCAATAACAGAGATTTATGGTTGATTGCAAGAACCAAAACTCAATCGCATACATATATCACACCCTTAAGAATATAAACAACCAGTACGACCACTTACAAAAAATATCTTCCTCACAAATAAGACTTCACTCAAAAGCACTAAGGCAACAAAAAGTGAAATAATTTTTTTTTCAGAAAGAGAAAGAAAGATAAATTCCAAAGAAATATGAAATCGTTGGAAAGTGACGTGATTTGAAGTGAGGGAGGTCTCCCTTTATATAGTAGTTGGAATCACCAAGAAAGGAAACAATCTATGGACCGGATTGATTATCTAATTGATTGGTATAATCAATTAGATCCTTCAAATATAATCGATTATGATGCCCAAATAGGAAGGTTTTGATATATAGTCATTGCAAGACTTTAATATGCTATCTTTGCTGATTTCAGAATCGTTTGTCATCCTTCTAATTAATTATGCAAATGTCCTAATCGATTAAATTGATGAAATCCTTGTTAATCGATTGGTACATTTACTTGATCGTTTAGGCAATTTAAAAAGGTTTTAGATTGCTTTTTAATCTCTTGCTTTTTGGCATCGAAAAAGTCATTTTTAAGATGGAAAAATATTTTTAAGTGTGTGTGTGTGTGTGTGTGTGTGAGTTTCTTTAGTATCTTAGGAGTTACTTACTTATTTTTACAAAACTCTGATCACTCATACAGACACGACTAGGCGAGCTTTCACATTTTCTCTCTTTCACATTTTCTCTCTTTCACAACTCTAACGCCTTCAATATTCTTTGTCGGATACATTGATCATATAAGCACTTCAATGAACTTTTGGATCACCTACTATATGTGGCTTGAGATGTCCTGAGTTTGGTCGTCATCATCATAGATTTGAAAAACCATTACCACCGACTTTAGAGACTTCGATATTCGTTGTTGTTGTTATCGTCAAAACTTTAAAAAAGTTTATCAGATGTTGCCATTAACGATTGAAGTAATTAGCGACAAAATGACACAACGAAAAGAATCCGATGAGTTCAATGTGGAATTTCGTGAGAATCATAAGACACTTTCCACTATTCTGGGGCGAAATAGAAGATTAGTGACGTGCGATGGTTCAAACTTCCGATACAGCAGAGCGGGAGTGTACCGAAAAAATTAACACTCCAACGCTCATGTCAGTGGTTGATAAAATACCTGCTATGGCACGTATAAGACCTTAGTTAAAACCGCTTCTTTTTGGCCCAACATGAAATGCAGGAATCGTCTGATTAGATCTAATGGCTAATGATGAACATATAGTCTGGATCTAGTATGTGATATTCTAAAGAGAATCTACTTGTGTGTTGTCTCTCTGTGAGAATATTTTGAATTAGGTCTTAGGTATTGGACCGATCCTAATTGATCATTCGGCCGACTCGAAACATGAGGAAAAATGATAGAAGATGGTTAATGATGGTGGTGTAAGTAAGGATTAGATAGAGAAGAATCTATAGGTTTATAAAGATAGAAAACAAGATAATTACACCTCAAAGCACAAATAAAGCAAACCTATGCATAAAAAGTGTCTTTACCACATCCTCGTAACAAAACATGAAAATAACTTCACATAGGGTAAGCTGAAATGTTCACGTCCTTCTTAATTACAACGTGAGTGTGGCCCCGTTCTTCTTCCTATCCAAGGAAATAGTAATCACTAATACGACCAGATCAGTAGAAAATTGTAATGTAATCTCTCACAATCACTAGTGGGGTTCAGATCAAGATTACACTTGCCTTCATTTTCGTAGCATTCCTGTAATATCTAATTAACTTTGCGACAACCTTGACCGTGTACAGAAAACAACTAGTACGTACTTAACTACGTAATGTGATCAATTTACCAAATCTCTGTGTGACAAATATTTTCTAGTTTAAGCTTTTCAGTTCTAGCTCTAGTAATAGCACTAAAATAAATACTGAGTTAAGGCCAAATACAATGGATTATTAACTAAGAATGAGTTAAGGACAAATTGATATATTCATGCGCATGTTGGAATTACGGTTTCAATATTTTTCAACAAGATGTTCTTTTTCTATATTTAGGTTTAGTTACATATTATTTCCTATTTTGATTCATGAAATTACTTCTTCCATTTTATATTCAAATATTTTTGGTTTCTCTATGCCCAAGAAGAAGACAACCAGTAGGCAAGTGTTTAATCTGAATGCCTAAAAAAATCTTCAGGGTATCCCAATTTCTTCAGGTTAAATTGGTCATGGAGCGAATCAATAAGTTTATGAATTAATGTTGATCATAATGTCATCAACATATACTAGGAGAAATAAAGTTATACTTTGATGTTTGTAAATGAACAAAGAGTGATCACATTTCAGTGGAGGATAAAAAAAAAATTGTAATAAGGGCAAAACAAACTATAATATATAATTTTTTAAAATTAATATGTATGTTTATTTTTAAAGAAATAATAAAAATATATGATTAAAATCATTCTCCTCCTCACTAAATATAAATACACATTTGACAAAAAAATATGCTTAAATATAACTAAATGTTCAAATTTATAAATATATTTATTATTATTTTTTAATAAATCTTAATTAATATTACAAAGTATCTATGGAAAATTTAAATTAATTAGATACATATAAGAAAATATGTTAAATATATTAATACATTATTTTTTTTAACAAATATTAATTAATATTACAAAGTATCTATGGAAAATTTAAATTAACTATATACATATAGGAAAATATGTTAGATATATTAATACATAAAATGGACTCATTAACTACATTATAAACCTTTCTTTTAAGAAAAAAAAATGGAATATACAATTGGTGCTTATATTGAGAATGATAAGTAGTACCATATTATTTTATCTCTTCTAACATCCTATATTTATTTTCTTAAAAGAAATAACTCTAAAAAGAAATAAAACATTCAATCATGTTATTCTTTTTGAAGAACATAAAATGACGTTATTCAGTAACCATATTTAACACAGCGGAATAGTTTCAAAATCTGAATAACTCAAAACGGTTAATATTCATCACCAAAGAGCCATCGACTCGTAATCCAATCAGAATAAACCAAACAACTAAAAACAAGAGTTTATGAAAATAACTCTAAAACAAACGTTCCCTAGTGTTACAAGACCAGAGCATGACACTGACACGACGTAACTAAAAGAACTACTCTACGAGCTATCCTCACCAAGCACAAAGCCGCTACTCCTCAATCTGAAAAATGTCAACAGTAAGGGTGAGTCTCATTCACAATTAACAAATGTTATAAGCTCATAAATAACAAAACATCATTAGTATATTATTCACTCAATTGCAAATATATTCAAATTTACAGCAACATTCATCAACCACAACAAATAAAATCAATCACATCACATCATAACATTGGACATTTTTCATTCATGTTATAATAATGCATACATACTAATGCAATGAATACATGCATGTGGTACCAATTCATGGGATTAACCCATCTCACCGATCCATACACCACCGGGATACGACTACTGCCAACTCACTAATTCCACACAGTGGGAATTAGCTACAGCTGATCCAAACACGACCAAGATACAACTCCAAATGAATGTGAATGCATGCACCGCCTATAGCATGCTAATAATCAACATCGAATAACACATTCATGTTTCAACACCAAGCAACAATTATGGATAATGTATTCACACCTCAACATAATCCAGACAATTACATTATACATAATTCACCCTGAACACAACATCACATTATAATCATGGTGTCACAACACCTCCACATTGTCACATTAATTAGTTCATGTACTCAATGTACAAAACACAACACAAGGGATTTTCATCGAGGTTTTAAAATAACGTCGAGTCATCGCTCATCACACTATTTAATCATATAAAACATTTCATTAGCTTTACAACGCTCGAAACGGCGCTTAAAACGGGTACACGGTTTGAAAGTTATGGATTTCAGAAAATATCAATTTTTTTTCAAAAAGCTACAGTGTAACCGGTTACCAAAATGGTGTAACCGATTACACCCACGAAAAATCATTTATTTTTCAAAAAGTCCCAATGTAACCGGTTACGGGCAATAGCATAACCGATTACGCTTGACGTAACCTATTCGCTATTATTCCAAACATGCTGTAATCGGTTATCGTAACCAATTACGAGCTCGAAAATTTAATTCTTTGGAAAACACATTCAGCATAATCGGTTACCGTAACCGATTATGACCCTTATGCAACAACAACAACTTCACTTTTAACAACATTTCAGTCCCTCCACTCAATCCAAATCCGTACCAGTTCGATTATAATACAATTACAGAGCTATTTTCAGAGATTTCACACAAAGTTATCAAGCAATAAGTCTATCTAACATCACCAATCATCCACAAACATTCAATTGCATAAAATCTATGAATTTGAGCCCTAAACTTCAAAACCCCAAAACGCAACATACATCCCAATTGAATCAAACAATACACAAATTCAATTCTATCATCTACAAACCGATAAAAGATGATAATCAAAAGAGTCCCCCCTTACCTTAGCCAAATTCTTGGATTCTTCCTCTTCCAAAGCTTTTTCACGTTCTTCTCTTTCTCCTCTTTTGCTCTTTTGCTCTTCTATTTTCAAATTTCTTTTATTTTTCTTCTTTTATGAAAAATAGAACATAACTTTAGTAAAGGCCTAACACTTAGCACCTCCCCTGTACTAACCACAACACTGGCTCAATTACCTTATATCTCAATTCTCCAATTTAATCCGATTAAAATACCAATTAATCCCGATAATTAATTTAAATTTGAATTAATTAATAAATGGAAAATACAGGGTGTTACACTTATAATCTCCCCTGACATTTGCTATGCGTGAAACCAAAATGAACAAGTGTTTGAGTCACTTTCTCATATTCTACTAGAGGGACTTGTTTGTAGAGTTTACATACAAGTGAAGGATCATGTTTTTCAAAGTCAAGTGGTTGAGTCATATAGATGTCTTCTTGCAATGAGCCATTCTGAAACGCATTGTTAACACCAATTTGTTGAAGTTCTCACTTGTTAATGAGTGCCAAAGTTAGAATGACACGAATGGTGGCTAGTTTGACAACTAGTGAGAAAGTCTCATTGATTCCAAAACCAAATTATTGGTAATAACCCTTGGCAACTAGGCGTGCTTTGTATTTGCTAACAGTTCCATCACGATTTTCTTTCACCTTGAACACCCATTTTCCGTCCATATATTTCCTATGAAGTGGTAGAGATGGTAAGGAATATTTGTGATTAGCTAGAAGTGCATCATACTCACTGTGCGTTGCCTTAGACCACTCTGGATGAGACAAGGCTTGTTTGACTGAATTTGGCTTTACATGTGCAAGAAGAACTTTAGATTCAGGGTGGCCTGTTTTTACTCTAGTCATCATGGGATTGTCATTAAACTTATTGAGATGTGGAATAAATAAACTATGAATATAATGAGATATGGAATTAGTGGAACTAGATATAATAATGATTGAGATATCATAGCTAATAGGCCATACTGCAGGAGGATCACCAATAAGAATTGCTGGTGAGAGACTTGAGATAGAATTTGGAGCCATTAGTGAGTGTGAGCTGAATGCATCATTAGGTCCAAATGTATTTGGGATGTTGTCACTAACTATGACTGGTAAATTTACAGGCTCAACTGCACCATTATGTGACACATTACTTGCATTGTCAACTGAAGATGGATGCACAATGGGAAAAGAGGCCAGGGAAGGAAATTAGAGCGATTCAGAGGGTCTGAATTGGACTTTTGATGCATCATGAGTAGGTGGATACATAGTTGAATAGGGAAAAAATCTTTCATGGAATATGACATCTCTTGAGATATAAATCCTGCCAATCTTGCTTAAGTATTTGAATCCTTTATGTTGAGAAGATATGCCCAAGAACACACACTCTTAGCTTCTGAAATCAAGTTTGTGTTTGCTGTAGGACCTGGTTTAAGGAAAACAGTCACATCCAAAGACTTTGAATAAGTCATAATTTAGAAGCTTATGATACAAGTCATGGTATACTGGCTGAAAGTTTGAGAAACCAATTGAAGGAAGTCTGTTGATCACATGAATTGTTGTTGCAAAACTATGATCCCAGAGCTGGAGAAGCATAAAATCATGTGATAACACAGTGAGGCCCATGTCCACAATGCGCCTATGTTTTTGTTCCACTGTTCCATTCTAATGAGAAGAGTATGGAAAAGTGAGCTTGTGTGAGATTCTTTACTCATATAGATATTTGTTGAATGGCCTAAATTCTCCTGTATAATCAGACAACACTTCTTTGATTATTTTGTGGAGTTGAGTCTAAAACAATCTTGAATAGAACTTGAAAGCATACATAGCGTATAATTGTTTCTTTAAGAAGTAGATCCAAGTAAACTTAGTGAATGCATATACAAAAGCACTATAATAGAGATAACTAGAATTATAAGGAAATGGGGCAAGTTCCCAAAGATCAGAATGAATAACATCAAAACGAGCATGAAATTTATGAGACTTTCATAAGCAATATGTCTTGCATAACAAGGAACTAGATTTATTGAAAATGGACACAATATAATGTTTAAGAGCCATTTGAATTTCTTGAAAATTTGCATAACCTACTTCATAATGCTATAATATACTTCCTCCGGTCTCAAATATAAGCAAATTTGCAAAAGAAACTCACCCTTTAAGGATGATGTCTCAATGCATTTAATTTTTAACCTCTTTCTAATTTTACCCCTATTTTTTGCTTTGGAAATTGTTGCAAACATTTAAAATATAAAAAATTGTAGGGGTATGTTTGGAATAGCGATATTGAATGTAATAAATATTAAATTTTTTTGCTTATATTTAAGACCATAGAATTTTTTCTGTTGCTTATATTTGAGACCGGAGGAAGTACTAGAATTATGATTATTTACATTATATACTACTAAACATGAAATGGAATTAACAATAGAACATAAGGAAGATGAGCTTGAAAGAAATTGTGAATGAGTCCTTGAAGGATCCATAACCAAGTGTAGGAAATAATACAATCCACATGAATCAAGAAATCCTTCAAGTAGAGTGACTTTAGAAACCTGAGATTTGATAAAGCACTCGTTAGCATAAAACTCAAATACAACTTTGTTGTCTTTGGATAATTTGGAAACGGATAACAAGTTACATGTAATGCAAGGTCCAATAAGGATATCATTGAGTGTCATACAAATTGAGGAACAAGAAGATGTATTAACATTAGTAGAGCCTACACATTGAATTGGTAAAGACTGGCCATTTGCTACATTCACTAGACTGAGACAATTATAAGCTTTCTTAGAATGCAATAAATAAAGATTAGAGGTAAGATGGTGTGAGGCACATAAGTCTGCAAACCAAGCTTGGCTTTCAAGATCCTTAGGTAATGAATACTCACGAGTATGAACCATCAAGGCCAATACTTGAGGATCTATAGTCACATCAGCATTTTTATCAGTGGATGTCGCAAAAGACTCAAAATCATGCACCAGAGTTGGTGTAGTTGTATAAATTTCATCGAACCTGTGCCAATAATCCATTGTATAATGCCCATATTTAACACACAACTAAAATGTAGGCCGAGTACCTTACATGGTGCGTCCTCTACCACGCCCGTACATCAAAACATGCAACATCTACCACGAGAATTTGTATGTTGATTAGGCATACCAATTCTTTGGTGATTTGTGCGAGCCTCATTTCCAGACACAATTGCTACAACTAGCTCTTGCCAAAAGTTTTTCAATTGTGCTTCTTGAACATAGAAAAGCACTTCAACATCATAAAGAAAAAGTGACTCCATTGTACCACACATTTTCATCACAAATGGATTATATTCTTCAGGTAATCCATCAAGTATTGAGTATATATGATCTTTTTTTATAACAACATCAATAATAGTCAATAACGAATTTGCAATTGATTTGACAGGAAGAAAAAATATTCAGTGATTGAGGTATTACCTTTCTTAATAGATTTACTATACAACACATAATGCTTTGTATGACGAAGCTTTCACCATGTACAATAAAAAACCGCAAGTACATGTGACCAGAGCGTGTTGTTTTCTTTTAAAAAATAATAATAAATCGGTTACCTCGGATTTAAGTAAAATCGGCATAAATATATGCTCGGAATTTGAGGTTCGATTCTCATCTCCAACTATTTAGTGTTTTATATGGAACCAAAAATGCGTCTTTATTTTTTTTAGATTTTATGACGGATATGTTACCTCGATTTTCTATAAAACAAGATAAAAACTCCCTCATTTTTAATTATTTTTACAACCAAAAAGGCGCCTTTATTTTTTTTATAGATTTTACACTGGCTATGTTACCTCGGTGTTTTAGATGAACCGCAGTAAATACTCTTTATATTTTTTATTCCCTCAGTGTCTACGTAATTCAGTTTTCGAGCGCTAACGAAAGAACACTACTTCTCCAGCCAACAAAAGAACACTTCTTCTCCAAGGATCCCTAATGAAAGAATACTACTTCTTTAGCTAACAAAAAAACTCTCACCATTAATCTAAAAACTCTTCTCTGCGGTATGTTATTATTATTCTTGTTGTTCTCCATTACTGTTGTTCTTGTTGTTCTCCATTATTGTTGTTCTTCTTGTTGTTGTTCTCCATTAATGTTGTTCTTGTTGTTGTTGATGTTGTTGCTCTCCATTACTGTTGTTTTCGTTCTTCTCCATTAATGTTGTTCTTCTTCTCCATTAATGTTGTTCTTGTTGTTCTCCATTACTGTTGTTCTTGTTATTTTTGTTGTTGAGAAGCTTTATTTTATGGATCGTAGTTGGGTCTCTTTGCTACGTTCATTTCTTATTCAAACTTTGTGACAATAACTTTGGGTTGTTTTAGGCTTTTGTGTTTTGGATGGTTATGTAAACGCCTTTTTTTATAAGAAGCACTCTTGATTAACGTACAAACTGCCTTGAAAACTATGCATCAAGAATCTGGGAAAGACAACAAGAAGGAATATGGTAAAGAATACAAGATGATTTACTGTAAGTTATAATTTTTATGTTTTAGATTTTGTGTATGAAGCAATAGTGTGCCATTCACATTTCCTTTATTTTTGTTTGCTGCAATTGAATTTTGGTTTTTATTTAAATTTAGTAGAATATAACCATAGGATGAAAGTTGATATATTAGTGTGTATAAGAAAGGAGTTCTTGAATTCCTTGAAACTATAGAATGAAAGCCCTAAATTAGTTGTAACCTTAAGCTGACTGATAAGAAACCATATAATAAAACTTTCATTAAATAAACTTACAAACAAAAAAAGTCATTTTTTATTAATCATATCTGTTACCCTGGATTTTAGACCAAAACTTTAGGGTTATGATCCTAAAAATTGGATTTCCTAATGATCTCCATAAAAGGGAAAAGAGTCTTCGACGATTGGGTTGACGCCTCCAATCGAAGAACAACCTTATCGAATGGTACGGAGAAGAATTATTTAGTAGCTTCGTCCATACTTCCTATTAAGAGTACTATGAGCATACACTATTCAAAAGGACTTTGCAAAAATTGTGTTGTCTCTGATTTCTTAAGGTCTAATCGATTTAAGCTTCCAAATGGATAATGACAAACAATTTTCTCAAGGACACGTGAAAACATATTAGACGAAGCATGCATGGATCAGAGACGTGGCGGTAGTAGCTTAGTCGATCGTTAGAAACCGTTATTTTAGGATTTCGATATAAACGACTATTATTTTCAGTTTTAGAGGTCCGCATTTGTTACATTGTAATAGAAACTAAAAGTATCCACACAAAAGTGAGAAAATAGTGTTTTCTAGAAAACGTATGCATGTGTTCCAGTTTATTAATACCAAGCTATTTATTTCTTTATCAATATGAAATCTTTTGCTTAAACTTTTACCTTATCCGTATTTTTTTTCTTTCTTAGTATTTTGAAGTCTTTTGACATTTTCTTTACATTTCTCATCAAAATAATACTCAAACATTCGAAAAACTATAAGACTTCTTAGGACTTTGTCGTAGGATTCCCTAGTTGATCCTACAAGTAACCTTTAATAAGAAACTAAAGGTTGTTTACCAAAATTTGGAGTAAATAAATTGGTACACCCGGTAACCCTTGTGCCAAAATTTATTCTCAAATAGTTTGTAGTATTCGTCGTTGTCATTGTGGGTTTTTTATTAAGTTTTTCGTAACACTAATGTCTGGTTATGCATGAACTTGAGAAGTGGAAAACGATTGTCTAAAATGTAACGTACTGGCACTGATACCAACACTTAAAACTCTGCACAAAGCAACGCTCCCAATGTGGATGTAGTATCAACATGAACCACGTCTCAAAACATGACAACAACGTTTTCATCTTCCCCGAAAATCACTGGGGGGTTCACCCATTAACCCTTTGAGGGCTCTATTTAAAATGGGTTCAATGTCGCCTCCTTGATTTTACCAATATTGCATGCCTCAATCGATGATGGTTAATCTTCAATCGAATGTATCGACATATGTTGATAATACGATGGCCATTGGGCCACCTGTGAACAATAATATTCGACTAGGAGGGATAGGCTATATCCACCAAACATCATCATCATTGAATATAACTTCCATGATGTTAGGCAATAGATGGATTAAAGCAACCATGAAATGGTGAATGCTCTCACCCAACAAATTGGGACAATTTTCAACCACATAATCAATAATACAAATCAGAGTTAAAAAGTGCTAAAAAATCAAATGGCTAGAATAGCCTATTTCTTTGGTACTCCACAACCTCAACCAAGGCTAACTCCCCAAATTTTGAATGTTAGGCCTGGAGAAACACCTTATAATAGGGCAGTCCCTGGAAATCACAGGCAAATACCAAATATGGGTGACGAAGAATATGTAGGTCAGAATGTTCAAAGGGTAATCGTGGTAAATAAAAACCAAGATGTCGAACAAATTCCTAGGAACGCCCAAAATAATTATGGGGGCCACCACAATATAGCAAACATGGTCAAACAAATTTTAGTTCAAAATGGCTTGAACATAGGGCTCCATAGACCCAATTTTATATCCCCGCTGACAAAATATGTTCGGCACACTAAATTACCTAGGGTTGGAAAGTCCCAAAATTTACTAAGTTCGCTGGTGACATAAATGAGTCTATAGTCGAACACGTCGCTAGGTACCAAAGCAAGGTTGGCGACATAGCCAATATTGAGCATTTATAGATGAATAACATTCCAAATTCTCTTACAAAAAAGTCCATTACCTGGTTTTCCACAGTCTCGACACACATGAAGTCAGTTGGAGAGACAATTCCATGAATAATTATACATGGGTTAGTCGAAAATACGTTTGAAGAAGTTGGCAAGTGTGAGGCAAAGGATGCCTGAGTCGATTGATGAATATCTAAATAGATTTTGACTTCTTAAGGCAAGATGTTTTACGCAAGTCCCTAAAAATGAGTTGGTCGATATGGCTGCAAGAGGTTTAGATTATTTCATTAGGAAAAAGCTAGACACTCAATATCTTAGGGACATGGCACAATTAACATATAGGGTTCGCCAGGTCGAACGTCTAAAAGTTGAAAAAGCCAGAACAAATAAATACCATAAAAAAGAGAAAGTTATATATGTGGAAACTGAAGAGTATGCATCTCAGTGTATGGGCCTAAAGAATCCCTTATTAGAACAAAATAACTCAAACCAGGACCTCCATATGTTTGAAAATTGCTAAAATGATTGAACGAGAAAAATCGTGTCGAATATAGCAAAAATGCGAAATTTGCCATAAAACATATACCTTTGATAATAAGAATATTAAACTCTGTCACATTGGTGGTGATCTCTGTCACCATCAGCAATGGTATTCACTAACGTACGTAAATCAACAACAATAATGGACTTGTCCACCATATCCCAAGCAACATCAACATTAAAATTTCCCACAATGGCACCATTGGTCCACTCCTCCATGTTTGTATCTGACAAGGGGTCAATCAAACAAAAACCCTGAAATTCTTGGACTAAATTTGACTCATCAGGCTCATGTCAAAGCACGATCCATCAAGATATTACAGTCTTGTCGACGCACTACAATACTTGACATTTACAAGATCAAATATATCATATGCAGTTCAACAAGTGTGCATGTTTATGCATGATACAAAAGCACAACACATGTCTGCCTTAAAAAAGTCATTCGATATAATGAAAACAACAATGAAAACAAAATAATTATGATAGCTACCCTTTGGGTATTAAAGAGGAAGATGATACAATACAACAATAGTATTATGAATGAGTCTTGTGAAATTTTAAAACTTTATTTTTCTCTTAAGAAATATTTTGAAGGTGGTATATGAAACATGTAGTATTGTATATAGAAGACGGAGTAGTCTTAAAACTAGGACGGAGTAGTCTTAAAACTAGGACGAAGTGTTTTTTAGGTTGTATATGTAATATGTAATATTGCTAATAGGACGATGATGTAGTCTCCTTACTTCCTATGTATTGTTTTGTTTCTTTTGTTCCTTAAGGGTTGGATCATATTTGATTGTCGTGTATTTGTGTATTGTTATTCCTTTTTTTGAAATCAATACAATTCTCTTTTGAATAAAAAAAATAAAAAATATGCTGTTAGTGAAATCTTTTATTTCTATAATAAGAATACCATACAGAATATTGGTACATTTTATTTTATTATCATATTTATTTATTTATCCTTTTGGTTTTGAAAATTAGCAATTACTTTTCTCTTATTTTGTTTTAAGATTATTTTCCACTTATTCCTTACTCTTTTTTTAATAAGCAAGATTCATTAAAACGAGCACTAGGTACTCAATCCCACTTACAAAACTCGAGAAAACCAAACGGAGAAATTCCCAACCAACTGACACTTAAGTCGAGAAGAATGTCTTTAACCAGAGAATCAGAGTTTTGCAATATACCTCACCTCCATTTAAACAGATTATATTAAACTCACTCATTTACCTCATCCCCTATATGATTCATTTCACCTATCCAATCTATTTTGACCATGACAGGTCCATCATGTCTCACATAATACTCCATGTTTTTTAAGTCATAAAAACATAAATGTCTCAATTATTAATACTACATACAATAATTTGAATAATAATTTGATTATAAAAGAGATATATAAAAATTTTAAAAAATTAACTGACGTGCCACGGGCTTCATACATCTCTATATATGGACATGTTTCATCTAAAACACAACCATTATCTATGATCCAATTTAGAGTTTTAGGGAATGACACCCACCCTCATTTATTATTCATAGTGTACCTGGTTATTATTGAGATCTTGTGGCGAAAGAAGTATGCGGTCTCCGCCTTATTTGTGCTGCAATGTTTCAATTGCGGCACAAACCACAAATGCGAAACAACAACCTAATACATATTTTAATAAATTATTATTGTTATTATTATTATATAGAATGATAAAATAATACTTATTTTCATTCTATTTTAAATTTTTGAAACACTTTAACAAAAATTATATTTGAACAATTTGTTTAATCACTCTAATATAATTTTTAAATTTCTTAAATTAAAGAATTTTTTAGTGTTTTGAATAAAAGTAAACTCTCTAAAATTCTGTCAACCATAATCCTGTTTTCACTTAATCCTTGATTTTTTTCCAAAATCCCCTCTTCTCTTACTCTCAAACTCTCGGAAAAAATCTTAGATTACATAAAGAAAAATCCATAAAAAAATATAAATAATTAAAGATTAAGAAAAGGAGAAATGAGACATCAAATGAAAACAACAATGAAAACAAAATAATTATGATAGCTACCCTTTGGGTATTAAAGAGGAAGATGATACAATACAACAATAGTATTATGAATGATGATATTTAAAGGGAGGCAAAATAAAACCAACATTTTACTTTTTCCGTTTTTAATTTTAATTTTGATTTGATATTGTTAAATGACTCTTGTGAAATTTTATAACTCTATTTTTCTCTTAAGAAATATTTTGAAGGTGGTATATGAAACATGTAGTATTGTATATAGAAGATGGAGTAGTCTTAAAACTAGGACGGAGTAGTCTTAAAACAAGGACGGAGTGTTTTTTAGGTTGTATATGTAACATGTAGTATTGCTAATAAGACGATGATGTAGTCTCCTTACTTCCTATATTTTGTTTTGTTTCTTTTGTTCCTTAAGGATTGGATCCTATTTGATTGTCGTGTATTCGTGTATTGTTATTCCTTTTTTTGAAATCAATACAACTCTCTTATGAATAAATAAAAATGCTGTTAGTGAAATCTTTTATTTCTATAATAAGAGTACCATACAGAATATTGGTACATTTTATTATCATATTTATTTATTTTGAAAATTAGCAATTACTTTTCTCTTATTTTGTTTTAAGATTATTTTCCACTTATTTCTTACTCTTTTTTTAATAAGAAAAATTCATTAAAACGAGCACTAGGGTACTCAATTCCACTTACAAAACTCGAGAAAACCAAATGGAGAAATTCCCAACCAACTGACACTTAAGTCGAGAAGAAAAACGGATCCTTACAAAACTCGTAAAAGTTGCATTTGGAATAAGAAATTTCATCTTTAAACGACCACTTCCACGCTTTCAGTTGTGTGAGATCCAAACACTCAATGTCGTTACACCAGACCGATTTAGTCGTAGGTCGAGAAGGACAAAAACCAGAAAAATAGAGCCGTATCTTGCCTTCACAATGTCTTTGACCAGAGAATCAGAGTTTTGCAATATACCCCACCTCCATTTAAACAAATTATATTAAACTCATTCATTTACCTCATCCCCTATATGATTCATTTCACCTATCCAATCTATTCTGACCATGACAGGTTCATCAAGTCTCACATAATACTCCATGTTTTTTAAGTCATACAAACATAGATGTCTCAATTACTAATACTACATACAATAACTTGAATAATAATTTAATTATAAAAGAGATATATAAAATTTTTAAAAAATTAACTGACGTGCACTGGGCTTCATACATCTCTATATATGGACATGTTTCATCTAAAACACACCCATTATCTATGATCCAATTTAGACTTTTAGGAAATGACACCCACCCTCATTTATTATTCATAGTGTACCTGTTTATTATTGAGATCTTGTGGCGAAAGAAGTATGCGGTCTCCGCCTTCTTTGTGCTGCAATGTTTCAATTGCGGCACAAACCACAAATGCGAAACAACAACCTAATACATATTTTATTAAATTATTATTGTTATTATTATTATATAGAATGATAAAATAATACTTATTTTCATTCTATTTTAAATTTTTTAAATACTTTAACAAAAATTATATTTGAACAATTTGTTTAATCACTCTAATACAACTTTTAAGTTTCTTAAATTAAAGAATTTTTTTGTGTTATGAATAAAAGTAAACTCTCTAAAATTCTGTCAACCATAATCCTTCTAATGTTTTCACTTAACCCTTATTTTTTTTTCAAAATCCCCTCTTCTATTACTCTCAAACTCTCGAAACAAATCTTAGGATACATAAAGAAAAATCCATTAAAAAAACATATATAACTAAAGATAAAGAAAAGGAGTAATGAGACATCAAATGAAAACAACAATGAAAACAAAAAAATTATGATAGCTACCCTTGGGGTATTAAAGAGGAAGACGATACAATACAACAATAGTATTATGAATGATTATATTTAAAGGGAGGCAAAATAAAACCAACATTTTACTTTTTTCCGTTTTTAATTTTAATTTTGATTTGATTTTGTTAAATGAGTCTTGTGAAATTTTAAAACTTTATTTTTCTCTTTAGAAATATTTTGAAACATTTGAAGGTGGTATATGAAACATGTAGTATTGTATATAGAAGACGGAGTAGTCTTAAAACTAGGACGGCGTAGTCTTAAAACTAGGACGGAGTGTTTTTTAGGTTGTATATGTAACATGTAGTATTGCTAATAAGACGATGATGTAGTCTCCTTACTTCCTATATTTTGTTTTGTTTCTTTTGTTCCTTAAGGGTTGGATCCTATTTGATTGTCGTATTCGTGTATTGTTATTCCTTTTTTTGAAATCAATACAATTCTCTTTTGAATAAAAAAAAAATATGGTGTTAGTGAAATATTTTATTTCTATAATAACAATACTACATTTTATTCTATTATCATATTTATTTATTTATCCTTTTGGTTTTGAAAATTATCAATTACTTTTCTCTTATTTTGTTTTAAGATTATTTTCCACTTATTTCTTACTCTTTTTTTAATAAGCAAAATTCATTAAAACGGGCACTAGGGTACTCAATCCCACTTACAAAACTCGGAGAATTATTCTTTTTTTTAATAAGCAAAATTCATTAAAACGAGCACTAAGGTACTCAATTCCACTTACAAAACTCGAGAAAACCAAACGGAGGAATTCCCAACCAACTGACACTTAAGTCGAGAAGAAAAACGGATCATTACAAAACTCGTAAAAGTTGTATTTGGAATAAGAAATTTCATCTTTAAACGACTACTTCCACGCTTTCAGTTGTGTGAGATCCAAACACTCATTGTCGTTACACCAGACCGATTTAGTCGTAGCTCGAGAAGGACAAAAACCAGAAGAATATAGTCGTATCTTGCCTTCACAATGTCTTTGACCAGAGAATCAGAGTTTGGCAATATACCCCACCTCCAATTAAACAAATTATATTAAACTCATTCATTTACCTCATCCCCTATATGAATCATTTCACCTGTCCAATCTATTCTGACCATGACAGGTTCATCATGTCTCACATAATACTCCATGTTTTTTAAGTCATACAAACAAAGATGTCTCTATTCTTAATACTACGTACAATTACTTGAATAATAATTTGATTATAAAAGAGATATATAAAAATTTTAAAAAATTAACTGACGTGCCCTGGGCTTCATACATCTCTATATATGGACATGTTTCATCTAAAACACACCCATTATCTATGATCCAATTTAGAGTTTTACGAAATGACACCCACCCTCATTTATTATTCATAGTGTACTTGGTTATTATTGAGATCTTGTGGCGAAAGAAGTATGCGGTCTCCGCCTTCTTTGTGCTGCAATGTTTCAATTGAGGCACAAACCACAAATGTGAAACAACAACCTAATACATATTTTATTAAATTATTATTGTTATTATTATTATACAGAACGATAAAATAATACTTATTTTCATTCTATTTTAAATTTTTGAAATACTTTAACAAAAATTATATTTGAACAATTTGTCAACCATAATCCTTCTAATGTTTTCACTTAATCCTTATTTTTTTTCAAAATCCCCTCTTCTCTTACTCTCAAACTCTCGAAACAAATCTTAGGATACATAAAGAAAAATCCATTAAAAAAAACAAATATAATTTAAGATAAAGAAAAGGAGAAATGAGACATCAAATAAAAACAACAATGAAAACAAAATAATTATGATAGCTACCTTTGGGTATTAAAGAGGAAGATGATACAATACAACAATAGTATTATGAATGATTATATTTAAAGGGAGGCAAAATAAAACCAACATTTTACTTTTTCCGTTTTTAATTTTAATTTTGATTTGATTTTGTTAAATGAGTCTTGTGAAATTTTAAAACTTTATTTTTCTCTTTAGAAATATTTTGAAACATTTGAAGGTGGTATATGAAACATGTGGTATTGTATATAGAAGACGGAGTAGTCTTAAAACTAGGACGGAGTAGTCTTAAAACTAGGACGGAGTAGTCTTAAAACTAGGACGGAGTGTTTTTTAGGTTGTATATGTAACATGTAGTATTGCTAATAAGACGATGATGTAGTCTCCTTACTTCCTATATTTTGTTTTGTTTCTTTTGTTCCTTAAGGGTTGGATCCTATTTGATTGTCGTATTCGTGTATTGTTATTCCTTTTTTTGAAATCAATACAATTCTCTTTTGAATAAAAAAAAAATATGGTGTTAGTGAAATCTTTTATTTCTATAATAAGAATACTACATTTTATTCTATTATCATATTTATTTATTTATCCTTTTGGTTTTGAAAATTAGCAATTACTTTTCTCTGATTTTGTTTTAAGATTATTTTCCACTTATTTCTTACTCTTTTTTTAATAAGCAAAATTCATTAAAACGGGCACTAGGGTACTCAATCCCACTTACAAAACTCGGAGAATTATTCTTTTTTTTAATAAGCAAAATTCATTAAAACGAGCACTAAGGTACTCAATTCCACTTACAAAACTCGAGAAAACCAAACGGAGGAATTCCCAACCAACTGACACTTAAGTCGAGAAGAAAAACGGATCCTTACAAAACTCATAAAAGTTGTATTTGGAATAAGAAATTTCATCTTTAAACGACTACTTCCACGCTTTCAGTTGTGTGAGATCCAAACACTCATTGTCGTTACACCAGACCGATTTAGTCGTAGCTCGAGAAGGACAAAAACCAGAAGAATAGAGTCGTATCTTGCCTTCACAATGTCTTTGAGAATCAGAGTTTGGCAATATAACCCACCTCCAATTAAACAAATTATATTAAACTCATTCATTTACCTCATCCCCTATATGATTCATTTCACCTGTCCAATCTATTCTGACCATGACAGGTTCATCATGTCTCACATAATACTCCATGTTTTTTAAGTCATACAAACAAAGATGTCTCAATTCTTAATACTACGTACAATTACTTGAATAATAATTTGATTATAAAAGAGATATATAAAAATTTTAAAAAATTAACTGACGTGCCCTGGGCTTCATACATCTCTATATATGGACATGTTTCATCTAAAACACACCCATTATCTATGATCCAATTTAGAGTTTTACAAAATGACACCCACCCTCATTTATTATTCATAGTGTACTTGGTTATTATTGAGATCTTGTGGCGAAAGAAGTATGCGGTCTCCGCCTTCTTTGTGCTGCAATGTTTCAATTGAGGCACAAACCACAAATGTGAAACAACAACCTAATACATATTTTATTAAATTATTATTGTTATTATTATTATACAGAACGATAAAATAATACTTATTTTCATTCTATTTTAAATTTTTGAAATACTTTAACAAAAATTATATTTGAACAATTTGTTTAATCACTCTAATACAACTTTTAAATTTCTTAAATTAAAGAATTTTTTAGTGCTATGAATAAAAGTAAACTCTCTAAAATTCTGTCAACCATAATCCTTCTAATGTTTTCACTTAATCCTTATTTTTTTTCAAAATCCCCTCTTCTCTTACTCTCAAACTCTCGAAACAAATCTTAGGATACATAAAGAAAAATCCATTAAAAAAAACAAATATAATTTAAGATAAAGAAAAGGAGAAATGAGACATCAAATGAAAACAACAATGAAAACAAAATAATTATGATAGCTACCCTTTGGGTATTAAAGAGGAAGATGATACAATACAACAATAGTATTTCGAATGGTGATATTTAAAGGGAGACAAAATAAAACCAACATTTTACTTTTTCCGTTTTTAATTTTAATTTTGATTTTGTTAAATGAGTCTTGTGAAATTATAAAACTATTTTTCTCTTAAGAAATATTTTGAAGGTGGTATATGAAACATGTAGTATTGTATATAGAAGACGGAGTAGTCTTAAAATTAGGACGGAGTAGTCTTAAAAGTAGGACGGAGTGTTTTTTAGGTTGTATATGTAACATGTAGTATTGCTAATAAGACGATGATGTAGTCTCCTTACTTCCTATATTTTGTTTTGTTTCTTTTGTTCTTTAAGGGTTGGATCCTATTTGATTGTCGTGTATTCGTGTATTGTTATTCCTTTTTTTGAAATCAATACAATTCTCTTTTGAATAAAAAAATAAAAAAAATATGCTGTTAGTGAAATCTTTTATTTCTATAATAAGAATAAAATACAGTATATTGGTACATTTTATTTTATTGTCATATTTATTTATTTATCCTTTTGGTTTTGAAAATTAGCAATTACCGTTCTCTTATTTTGTTTTAAGATTATTTTCCACTTATTTCTTACTCTTTTTTTAATAAGCAAAATTCATTAAAACGAGCACTATGGTAGTCAATTCCACTTACAAAACTCGATGGAGAAATTCCCAACCAACTGACACTTAAGTCGAGAAGAAAAACGGATGCTTACAAAACTCGTAAAAGTTGCATTTGGAATAAGAAATTTCATCTTTAAACGACCACTTCCACGCTTTCAGTTGTGTGAGATCCAAACACTCAATGTCGTTACACCAGACCGATTTAGTCGTAGCTCGAGAAGGACAAAAACCAGAAAAATAGAGCCGTATCTTGCCTTCACAATGTCTTTGACCAGAGAATCAGAGTTTTGCAATATACCCCACCTCCATTTAAACAAATTATATTAAACTCATTCATGTACCTCATCCCCTATATGATTCATTTCACCTATCCAATCTATTCTGACCAAGACACGTCCATCATGTCTCACATAATATTCCATGTTTTTTAAGTCATACAAACATAGATGTCTCAATTCTTAATACTACGTACAATAACTTGAATAATAATTTGATTATGAAAGAGATATATAAAAATTTTAAAAAATTAACTGACGTGCCCTGGGCTTCATACATCTCTATATATGGACATGTTTCATCTAAAACACACCCATTATCTATGATCCAATTTAGAGTTTTACGAAATGACACCCACCCTCATTTATTATTCATAGTGTACCTGTTTATTATTGAGATCTTGTGGCGAAAGAAGTATGCGGTCTCCGCCTTCTTTGTGCTGCAATGTTTCAATTGAGACACAAACCACAAATGCGAAACAACAACCTAATGCGAAACAACTTTTAAATTTCTTAAATTAAAGAATTTTTTAGTGCTATGAATAAAAGTAAACTCTCTAAAATTCTGTCAACCATAATCCTTCTAATGTTTCACTTAATCCTTATTTTTTTTTTTCAAACTCCCCTCTTCTCTTACTCTCAAACTCTCGAAAAAAATCTTAGGATACATAAAGAAAAATCCACTAAAAAAACATAAATAATTACTGTTGTGAATTCAATACCAAAAACAAAGTATAATCCAAGGGAAGAATAAAGGACAAGGAAGAAGAGGAACACAAGAATTGGTTATAACTGCTATTCTTTCACTTTCTCTTAAAACAAGATTACAAGTTTACAAGAATAACAAATAACCTCTCTCACCCTAAATTAGGATTTGCAGCTTAGCAATGATGAGAGACTAGTATGCTATTTATAATAAAACCTAACATACTAACTAATGGGCATTTTCAGCAAGGCCCATTACACAAGCCAACTTAATAAACAAGCTAACTTAACAAATTAGGGTTTAAACACTAAAACCTAATTTAACATGCTAACAACCCTAGCATCTTCGACACAAGCATGTGAACAACCTTCGACTTCATGCTTAACCCTGTCGAACCAAGAAGCTACCCTTCGGCCATACTAGAGTTCGATCCAATATCTCACAAATCTCCACCTTGGACCTAACTCTACAACGTCAAGGGAACAAACTAGCTTTCTTCATGCAGCTTTATCAACTGCATACAGTGGAAAAACTTGCAACTCGGCAATGTCTTGGTGATCATATCAGCAGCATTGTCTTCAGTCGAAACCTTCAGCACTTGGACTTCTCCACGCTCGATTACTCCTCTGACGAAATGCAGCCTCACATCAATGTGCTTAGTTCGCTCATGATAGGCTGAATTCTTCGACAGGTGTATTGCACTTTGACTATCACATTTAACAGTGATACCTCGACCTTGAAGTTTCAGCTCCTTCGCAAAACCTTCAAGCCACAATGCTTCTTTCACAGCTTCAGTTAGGGCAATATACTCCGCTTCAGTGGTTGATAGAGCGACAACCTTCTGAAGTGTTGCTTTCCAACTAATTGCAGTGCCAAACATAGTGAAAACATATCCAGAAATAGATTTTCTGGAATCCATACAACCTGCATAATCAGAGTCGACATATCCTTCTATTACTGCTTTACTATCTTCACCCAAGGCTCCACCATAAATTAGGACTCTATTCAGAGACCCATTTATGTACCTTAAAATCCACTTCAATGCTTGCCAGTGAGCCTTTCCAGGATTCGCCATGTACCTGCTTACAAGACTTACTGCGTATGCTATGTCGGGTCTAGTACAGACCATAGCATACATCAAAGAACCAACTATATTAGCATATGGGATGCTATTCATATAGGCTCTTTCGACATCAGTACTGGGACACTGATCAATACTCAGCTTGAATTGAGGGTTTGTTGGAGTCACAACTGGCTTCGAATTCGACATACCAAACTTTCCAAGAATCTTCCGTAGATATGCCTCTTGAGATAGACATAACTTCGACTTCTTTCTATCTCTTCGAATGTCAATTCCAAGAATCCTGGAAGCAGCTCCCAGATCCTTCATATCGAACTCCTTATTGAGTTCAGCCTTCACCCTCATCACATCAGGTCGAAATCTGAAGTAAACGCAGTGGTCGAACTGACTTCTAATGAAACTTATGCGTGCCATGAACTTGTCGAATCTCCTATTCCACTGTCGAGGAGATTGTTTCAGACCATACAAAGATCTCTTTAACTTGCACACATAATCTTCCTTCCCCTTTTCGACATACCCTTCAGGTTGCCTCATCAGGATCGTTTCATCTAAATCACCATACAAGAACGCAGTCTTCACATCCATTTGTTCCAGTTCAAGATCGAACTGTGCCACCATGGCAAGCAACATTCGAATGGACCTATGCTTCACAACAGGAGAAAACACATCATTGAAGTCGACACCTTCTTTCTGAGTGAAACCCCTTGCAACTAACCTTGCCTTGTATCTTTTCGACGTCACTCCTTCAATTCCTTCCTTAACTTTGAAAATCCATTTACAGCTGACTAACCTTGCCCCAACAGGTTTCTTGATCAGTTCCCAAGTATGATTATCATGAAGAGATTTCATCTCATCATCCATGGCCTTCAGCCATTCAGTCTTATTTCGACTCCTCATAACTTCCTTATAGTCTCTAGGTTCTTCGTCTAGAACCTCACTTGCAGAGATTAAGGCATAAGCTATAAGATCTGCATATCCAAGTCTCTGAGGTGGCTTGATGACTCTTCTCGACCTATCTCTCGACAATAGGTAGTCATCATCAGTTTCCTCAACTTCAGCATCTTCTGCTTCTTCTTCGACTTCATCTGGGATATGCAATTCAGCATCAACATGCTCCACCTCAACAGGAATCTCTACCTGTTCCAGCTCTTCGTCAGATGTTTCTGTACTTCGACCAATATCATCAGTTTTCTTAAAAGTCATTTCAGCTTCATTGAAAACTACATCTCGACTGGTGATACACCTCCTGTGACCTGGCTCTAGGCACCATAGCCTATAAGCTTTGACTCCTTCAGGGTATCCCATGAACATGCATTTCAGAGCTCTAGGTTCGACCTTGTCTTGCCTAATGTGAGCATAGGCTACGCAGCCAAATACTCTCAGTTTGTCGAGATCTGGTGGATGTCCCGACCAAACTTCTTCAGGTGTCTTCATATCTAACGCTGTCGAAGGACATCTGTTTATCAGATATGTTGCTGTCGAAACAGCCTCAGCCCAGAACACCTTTGTTAACCCCGCACTAGTCAACATGCATCTGACTCTCTCCAAAATAGTTCGATTAAACCTTTCAGCCAAACCATTTTGCTGTGGAGTACCTGCAGTAGTTCTATGCCTTGCAATACCAGAGGCAGCACAAAAACTGTCGAATGCCTCATTGCAAAATTCAAGGCCATTGTCGGTTCTCAACCTCTTGACCTTTCTGCCAGTCTGATTTTCAACCAGAGTCTTCCAACTTTTGAAATTCTCAAAAGTTTCATCCTTAGTCTTCTGGATGAATACCCATAATTTTCTGGAATAATCATCTACTATGGATAGAAAATACCTTGCTCCTGAATGTGATGGACACCTTGCAGGCCCCCAAAGATCAGCATGGATGTAATCAAGGGATCCATGTGTTCTTTGTTTGCCTTTGTTGAACTTCACCCTGCAAGATTTTCCAAGTACACAGGGTTCACAAAACTTCAGCTTTTCGACTTTGTCTCCACCAAGCAGATTTTGTTTCCCTAATTCGACCAGACCCCTTTCACTGACATGGCCCAATCTCATGTGCCAGATTTCTGTTTTCGACAAAGGTTTCGTGGATGCAACATTTGTCGAACCACTTACAACTTCAGCCTCAAGGGTATACAAGCCTTGTTTCTTCACGCCTCTCAAGACTTCCTTTGAACCCTTCATGACTCTTAGGATACTTTTCTCTCCTTGGAAAACATATCCTTTCTTGTCGAATTCACCAAGAGAAAGCAGATTTCTCTTCAAATCAGGAACATACCTGACTTCAGTCAACAACCTTATTGACTCATCATGGAGCTTGAATCTCACAGATCCAACACCTGCAATCTTGCAAGCCTTGTTGTTTCCCAGCAATACTGATCCACCATCTTGATCACATAATTCCTCGAACAAGTCTTTGTTTGGAGTCATGTGCCAAGTGCAACCTGAATCCATAATCCACTCCTTCTTAGAGTCACTGCTTGAAACCACAAGAACATCAGATGATTCGAAATCATCTTGAACAATGGCAGCGTTGCCATTATCCTTACCTCCATGATACTTCAAGCGTTCAGGGCACACCTTTCTTGTGTGACCCTCCTTCTTACAATGGTAGCATCGAATGCCAGATGCTTCGCCACTGTAAGTCTTCGACTGGCTTTTGCCTTTCTTCTTGTCGAACTTACCATCCTTTCGTAAGAGTTTTCCTTTAACGGCCAAACCTTCGCCAACAGTCGAAGGTTTATGCTCCTTTCGTTCATTCAAGTCCTTAGAGTACAAGGCTGATTGAACTTCTTCAAACGTCAGGGACTCCCTTCCATACAGGAGAGTTTCTTTGAAGTGAGCATGTGATCGAGGCAAAGAACACAATAGTAACAGCGCTTGATCTTCATCATCGATCTTCACATCAATATTTTCAAGATCAAGAATCAGCTTGTTGAACATATCCAACTGCTCAGCCAATACTTTGTCTTCAATCATCTTGAATGAATACAAAGCTTGCTTCAGGTAGAGTCGATTTACCAGCGATTTGGTCATATACAAACTTTCAAGTTTCACCCATAACCCTGATGCCGTCGTCTCCTTTGATACCTGCCGGAGAACCTTATCACCAAGGCTCAACAAAATTGCGCTGTGTGCTTTCTCGATCATATTTGTCTTCTCCGCTGCCGTCAATTCTGCATTCATGGCTGCCTCTCCCTTCAACGCTTCCAAACAACCCTGCTGAACCAGTAGGGCTTTCATCTTCAAGCGCCACAGACCGAAATCATTCACTCCGGTGAACTTTTCAATCTCATACTTTGTTGAAGGCATCTTCTCCACGCTCACCGCACCAATTTGTTGTGAATTGAATACCAAGAACAAAGTATAATAGGGAATTAGGGAGGAGAATAAGAACACAAGAATTGGTTATAACTGCTATTCTTTCACTTTCTCTTAAAACAAGATTACAAGTTTACAAGAATAACAAATAACCTCTCTCACCCTAAATTAGGATTTGCAGCTTAGCAATGATGAGAGACTAGTATGCTATTTATAATAAAACCTAACATACTAACTAATGGGCATTTTCAGCAAGGCCCATTACACAAGCCAACTTAATAAACAAGCTAACTTAACAAATTAGGGTTTAAACACTAAAACCTAATTTAACATGCTAACAACCCTAGCATCTTCGACACAAGCATGTGAACAACCTTCGACTTCATGCTTAACCCTGTCGAACCAAGAAGCTACCCTTCGGCCATACTAGAGTTCGATCCAATATCTCACAATTACAGATAAGGAAAAGGAGAAATAAGACATCAAATGAAAACAACAATAAAAACAAAATAATTATGATAGCTACCCTTTGGGTATTAAAGAGGAAGATGATACAATACAAAAATAGTATTATGAATGAGTCTTGTGAAATTTTAAAACTTTATTTTTCTCTTAAGAAATATTTTGAAGGTTGTATATGAAACATGTAGTATTGTATATAGAAGACAGAGTAATCTTAAAACTAGGACGGAGTAGTCTTAAAACAAGGACGAAGTGTTTTTTAGGTTGTATATGTAACATGTAGTATTGCTAATAAGACGATGATGTAGTCTTCTTACTTCCTATATTTTGTTTTGTTTCTTTTGTTCCTTAAGGTTTGGATCCTATTTGATTGTCGCGTATTCGTGTATTATTCCTTCTTTTGAAATCAATACAATTCTGTTTTGAATAAAAAAAATATTGTTAGTGAAATCTTTTATTTCTATAATAAGAATACCATACAGAATATTGGTACATTTTATTTTATTATCATATTTATTTATTTATCCTTTTGGTTTTGAAAATTAGCAATTACTTTTCTCTTATTTTGTTTTAAGATTATTTTTCACTTATTTCCTACTCTTTTTTTAATAAGCAAAATTCATTAAAACGAGCACTAGGGTACTCAATCCCACTTACAAAACTCGAGAAAACCAAACGGAGAAATTCCCAACCAACTGACACTTAAGTCGAGAAGAAAAACGGATCCTTACAAAACTCGTAAAAGTTGCATTTGGAATAAGAAATTTCATCTTTAAACGACCACTTCCACGCTTTCAGTTGTGTGAGATCCAAACACTCAATGTTGTTACACCAGACCGATTTAGTCGTAGCTCGAGAAGGACAAAAACCAGAAGAATAGAGTCGTATCTTGCCTTCACAATGTCTTTGACCAGAGAATCAGAGTTTGGCAATATACCCCACCTCCATTTAAACAAATTATATTAAACTCATTCATTTACCTCATCCCCTATATGATTCATTTCACCTATCCAATCTATTCTGACCATGACAGGTCCATCAAGTCTCACATAATACTCCATGTTTTTTAAGTCATACAAACATAGATGTCTCAATTCTTAATACTACATACAATAACTTGAATAATAATTTGATTATAAAAGAGATATATAAAAATTTTAAAAAATTAACTGACGTGCCCTAGGCGTCATACATCTCTATATGTGGACATGTTTTATCTAAAACACACCCATTATCTATGATCCAATTTAGAGTTTTAGGAAATGACACCCACCCTCATTTATTATTCATAGTGTACCTGATTATTATTGAGATCTTGTGGCAAAAAAAGTATGCGGTCTCCGCATTCTTTGTGCTGCAATGTTTCAATTGCGGCACAAACCACATATGCGAAACAACAACCTAATACATATTTTATTAAATTATTATTGTTATTATTATTATTATATAGAATGATAAAATAATACTTATTTTCGTTCTATTTTAAATTTTTGAAATACTTTAACAAAAATTATATTTGAACAATTTGTTTAATCACTCTAATACAACTTTTAAATTTCTTAAATTAAAGAAATTTTTAGTGCTATGAATAAAAGTAAACTCTATAAAATTCTGTCAACCATAATGTTTTCACTTAATCCTTATTTTTTTCAAAATCCCTTCTTCTCTTACTCTCAAACTCTCGAAAAAATCTTAGGATACATAAAGAAAAATCCATTAAAAAAACATAAATGATTACAGATAAAGAAATGGAGAAATAAGACATCAAATGAAAACAACAATAAAAACAAAATAATTATGATAGCTACCCTTTGGGTATTAAAGAGGAAGATGATACAATACAACAATAGTATTATGAATGAGTCTTGTGAAATTTTAAAACTTTATTTTTCTCTTAAGAAATATTTTGAAGGTGGTATATGAAACATGTAGTATTGTATATAGAAGACGGAGTAATCTAAAAACTAGGACGGGGTAGTCTTAAAACTAGGACGAAGTGTTTTTTAGGTTGTATATGTAACATGTAGTATTGCTAATAAGACGATGATGTAGTCTCCTTACTTCCTATATTTTGTTTTGTTTCTTTTGTTCCTTAAGGGTTGGATCCTATTTGATTGTCCTGTATTCGTGTATTGTTATTCCTTCTTTTGATATCAATACAATTCTTTTTTGAATAAAAAAAATAAAAAAAATATGCTGTTAGTGAAATCTTTTATTTCTATAATAAGAATACCATACAGAATATTGGTACATTTTATTTTATTATCATATTTATTTATTTATCCTTTTGGTTTTGAAAATTAGCAATTACTTTTCTCTTATTTTGTTTTTAGATTATTTTCCACTTATTTCTTACTCTTTTTTTAATAAGCAAAATTCATTAAAACGAGCACTAGGGTACTCAATCCCACTTACAAAACTCGAGAAAACCAAACGGAGAAATTCCCAACCAACTGACACTTAAGTCGAGAAAAAAACGGATCCTTACAAAACTCGTAAAAGTTGCATTTGGAATAAGAAATTTCATCTTTAAACGACCACTTCCACGCTTTCAGTTGTGTGAGATCCAAACACTCAATGTTGTTACACCAGACCGATTTAGTCGTAGCTCGAGAAGGACAAAAACCAGAAGAATAGAGTCGTATCTTGCCTTTACAATGTCTTTGACCAGAGAATCAAAGTTTTGCAACATACCCCACCTCCATTTAAACAAATTATATTAAACTCATTCATTTACCTCATCCCCTATATGATTCATTTCACCTATCCAATCTATTATGACCATGACAGGTCCATCAAGTCTCACATAATACTCCATGTTTTTTAAGTCATACAAACATAGATGTCTCAATTCTTAATACTACATACAATAACTTGAATAATAATTTGATTATAAAAGAGATATATAAAAATTTTAAAAAATTAACTGAAGTGCCCTGGGCGTCATACATCTCTATATATGGACATGTTTTATCTAAAACACACCCATTATCTATGATCCAATTTAGAGTTTTAGGAAATGACACCCACCCTCATTTATTATTCATAGTGTACCTGATTATTATTGAGATCTTGTGGCAAAAAAAGTATGCGGTCTCCGCCTTCTTTGTGCTGCAATGTTTCAATTGCGGCACAAACCACATATGCGAAACAACAACCTAATACATATTTTATTAAATTATTATTGTTATTATTATTATATAGAATGATAAAATAATACTTATTTTCATTCTATTTTAAATTTTTGAAATACTTTAACAAAAATTATATTTGAACAATTTGTTTAATCACTCTAATACAACTTTTAAATTTCTTAAATTAAAGAAATTTTTAGTGCTATGAATAAAAGTAAACTCTATAAAATTCTGTCAACCATAATGTTTTCACTTAATCCTTATTTTTTTCAAAATCCCTTCTTCTCTTACTCTCAAACTCTCGAAAAAAATCTTAGGATACATAAAGAAAAATCCATTAAAAAAACATAAATAATTACAGATAAAGAAATGGAGAAATAAGACATCAAATGAAAACAACAATGAAAACAAAATAATTATGATAGCTACCCTTTGGGTATTCAAGAGGAAGATGATACAATACAACAATAGTATTATGAATGAGTCTTGTGAAATTTTAAAACTTTATTTTTCTCTTAAGAAATATTTTGAAGGTGGTATATGAAACATGTAGTATTGTATATAGAAGACGGAGTAATCTAAAAACTAGGACGGGGTAGTCTTAAAACTAGGACGAAGTGTTTTTTAGGTTGTATATGTAACATGTAGTATTGCTAATAAGACGATGATGTAGTCCCCTTACTTCCTATATTTTGTTTTGTTTCTTTTGTTCCTTAAGGGTTGGATCCTATTTGCTTGTCCTGTATTCGTGTATTGTTATTCCTTCTTTTGATATCAATACAATTCTTTTTTGAATAAAAAAAATAAAAAAATATGCTGTTAGTGAAATCTTTTATTTCTATAATAAGAATACCATACAGAATATTGGTACATTTTATTTTATTATCATATTTATTTATTTATCCTTTTGGTTTTGAAAATTAGCAATTACTTTTCTCTTATTTTGTTTTTAGATTATTTTCCACTTATTTCTTACTCTTTTTTTAATAAGCAAAATTCATTAAAACGAGCACTAGGGTACTCAATCCCACTTACAAAACTCGAGAAAACCAAACGGAGAAATTCCCAACCAACTGACACTTAAGTCGAGAAAAAAACGGATCCTTACAAAACTCGTAAAAGTTGCATTTGGAATAAGAAATTTCATCTTTAAACGACCACTTCCACGCTTTCAGTTGTGTGAGATCCAAACACTCAATGTTGTTACACCAGACCGATTTAGTCGTAGCTCGAGAAGGACAAAAACCAGAAGAATAGAGTCGTATCTTGCCTTTACAATGTCTTTGACCAGAGAATCAAAGTTTTGCAACATACCCCACCTCCATTTAAACAAATTATATTAAACTCATTCATTTACCTCATCCCCTATATGATTCATTTCACCTATCCAATCTATTCTGACCATGACAGGTCCATCAAGTCTCACATAATACTCCATGTTTTTTAAGTCATACAAACATAGATGTCTCAATTCTTAATACTACATACAATGACTTGAATAATAATTTGATTATAAAAGAGATATATAAAAATTTTAAAAAATTAACTGACGTGCCCTGGGCGTCATACATCTCTATATATGGACATGTTTTATCTAAAACACACCCATTATCTATGATCCAATTTAGAGTTTTAGGAAATGACACCCACCCTCATTTATTATTCATAGTGTACCTGATTATTATTGAGATCTTGTGGCAAAAAAAGTATGCGGTCTCCGCCTTCTTTGTGCTGCAATGTTTCAATTGCGGCACAAACCACATATGCGAAACAACAACCTAATACATATTTTATTAAATTATTATTGTTATTATTATTATATAGAATGATAAAATAATACTTATTTTCATTCTATTTTAAATTTTTGAAATACTTTAACAAAAATTATATTTGAACAATTTGTTTAATCACTCTAATACAACTTTTAAATTTCTTAAATTAAAGAAATTTTTAGTGCTATGAATAAAAGTAAATTCTATAAAATTCTGTCAACCATAATGTTTTCACTTAATCCTTATTTTTTTCAAAATCCCTTCTTCTCTTACTCTCAAACTCTCGAAAAAAATCTTAGGATACATAAAGAAAAATCCATTAAAAAAACATAAATAATTACAGATAAAGAAAAGGAGAAATAAGACATCAAATGAAAACAACAATGAAAACAAAATAATTATGATAGCTACCCTTTGGGTATTAAAGAGGAAGATGATACAATACAACAATAGTATTATGAATGAGTCTTGTGAAATTTTAAAACTTTATTTTTCTCTTAAGAAATATTTTGAAGGTGGTATATGAAACATGTAGTATTGTATATAGAAGACGGAGTAATCTAAAAACTAGGACGGGGTAGTCTTAAAACTAGGACGAAGTGTTTTTTAGGTTGTATATGTAACATGTAGTATTGCTAATAACACGATGATGTAGTCTCCTTACTTCCTATATTTTGTTTTGTTTCTTTTGTTCCTTAAGGGTTGGATCCTATTTGATTGTCCTGTATTCGTGTATTGTTATTCCTTCTTTTGATATCAATACAATTCTTTTTTGAATAAAAAAAATAAAAAAATATGCTGTTAGTGAAATCTTTTATTTCTATAATAAGAATACCATACAGAATATTGGTACATTTTATTTTATTATCATATTTATTTATTTATCCTTTTGGTTTTGAAAATTAGCAATTACTTTTCTCTTATTTTGTTTTTAGATTATTTTCCACTTATTTCTTACTCTTTTTTTAATAAGCAAAATTCATTAAAACGAGCACTAGGGTACTCAATCCCACTTACAAAACTCGAGAAAACCAAACGGAGAAATTCCCAACCAACTGACACTTAAGTCGAGAAAAAAACGGATCCTTACAAAACTCGTAAAAGTTGCATTTGGAATAAGAAATTTCATCTTTAAACGACCACTTCCACGCTTTCAGTTGTGTGAGATCCAAACACTCAATGTTGTTACACCAGACCGATTTAGTCGTAGCTCGAGAAGGACAAAAACCAGAAGAATAGAGTCGTGTCTTGCCTTTACAATGTCTTTGACCAGAGAATCAAAGTTTTGCAACATACCCCACCTCCATTTAAACAAATTATATTAAACTCATTCATTTACCTCATCCCCTATATGATTCATTTCACCTATCCAATCTATTCTGACCATGACAGGTCCATCAAGTCTCACATAATACTCCATGTTTTTTAAGTCATACAAACATAGATGTCTCAATTCTTAATACTACATACAATAACTTGAATAATAATTTGATTATAAAAGAGATATATAAAAATTTTAAAAAATTAACTGACGTGCCCTGGGCGTCATACATCTCTATATATGGACATGTTTTATCTAAAACACACCCATTATCTATGATCCAATTTAGAGTTTTAGGAAATGACACCCACCCTCATTTATTATTCATAGTGTACCTGATTATTATTGAGATCTTGTGGCAAAAAAAGTATGCGGTCTCCGCCTTCTTTGTGCTGCAATGTTTCAATTGCGGCACAAACCACATATGCGAAACAACAACCTAATACATATTTTATTAAATTATTATTGTTATTATTATTATATAGAATGATAAAATAATACTTATTTTCATTCTATTTTAAATTTTTGAAATACTTTAACAAAAATTATATTTGAACAATTTGTTTAATCACTCTAATACAACTTTTAAATTTCTTAAATTAAAGAAATTTTTAGTGCTATGAATAAAAGTAAATTCTATAAAATTCTGTCAACCATAATGTTTTCACTTAATCCTTATTTTTTTCAAAATCCCTTCTTCTCTTACTCTCAAACTCTCGAAAAAAATCTTAGGATACATAAAGAAAAATCCATTAAAAAAACATAAATAATTACAGATAAAGAAAAGGAGAAATAAGACATCAAATGAAAACAACAATGAAAACAAAATAATTATGATAGCTACCCTTTGGGTATTAAAGAGGAAGATGATACAATACAACAATAGTATTATAAATGAGTCTTGTGAAATTTTAAAACTTTATTTTTCTCTTAAGAAATATTTTGAAGGTGGTATATGAAACATGTAGTATTGTATATAGAAGACGGAGTAATCTAAAAACTAGGACGGGGTAGTCTTAAAACTATGACGAAGTGTTTTTTAGGTTGTATATGTAACATGTAGTATTGCTAATAACACGATGATGTAGTCTCCTTACTTCCTATATTTTGTTTTGTTTCTTTTGTTCCTTAAGGGTTGGATCCTATTTGATTGTCCTGTATTCGTGTATTGTTATTCCTTCTTTTGATATCAATACAATTCTTTTTTGAATAAAAAAAATAAAAAATATGCTGTTAGTGAAATCTTTTATTTCTATAATAAGAATACCATACAGAATATTGGTACATTTTATTTTATTATCATATTTATTTATTTATCCTTTTGGTTTTGAAAATTAGCAATTACTTTTCTCTTATTTTGTTTTTAGATTATTTTTCACTTATTTCTTACTCTTTTTTTAATAAGCAAAATTCATTAAAACGAGCACTAGGGTACTCAATCCCACTTACAAAACTCGAGAAAACCAAACGGAGAAATTCCCAACCAACTGACACTTAAGTCGAGAAAAAAACGGATCCTTACAAAACTCGTAAAACTTGTATTTGGAATAAGAAATTTCATCTTTAAACGACTACTTCCACGCTTTCAGTTGTGTGAGATCCAAACACTCATTGTCGTTACACCAGACCGATTTAGTCGTAGCTCGAGAAGGACAAAAACCAGAAGAATAGAGCCGTATCTTGCCTTCACAATGTCTTTGACCAGAGAATCAAAGTTTTGCAATATACCCCACCTCCATTTAAACAAATTATATTAAACTCGTTCATTTACCTCATCCCCTATATGATTCATTTCACCTATCCAATCTATTCTGACCATGACAGGTCCATCATGTCTAACATAATACTCCATGTTTTTTAAGTCATACAGACATAGATGTCTCAATTCTTAATACTACATACAATAACTTGAATAATAATTTGATTATAAAAGAGATGTGTTGTACTGTTGAGTCGACCTCCATCTATACCCCTCCTCCATCGACAAGGTCATCTTTTAAACAAGCAGGTTTACATCTAGTTTTTGTGTATACCATGGTGATAACTTGATCTTCTTGTCCGCAAAACATCAACAAATCTTGTCTCGATTGAGGGTAACTGGTGAATGCTTAAGGGTAGCTAGTTTTGTGTTTAAATAACGTTAGATTCAAAATCTAATTTTAGAAGTACATTGTACTGTTACAAAAGTTGCTTAAGTCTATTATGAAAACATTCACACAATGTACCTCTCCGACAATCTAGTTCAACATAAATGCACCAAACACATTGAAAAGGATATACACTTTATGCGTGAAAAATTGCTCGCATTCAAGTGCGAGTGTTACACATTCCTTCTCAGTATCAAATGGTTGATACCTTCGCAAATGACTTCTGCTGCAACTCTTTGATGATTTTAGGGATAGACTCAGCATTTGTTAACCTCCAATTTCGATTACGGAAGTATATTAGACTATGTAAATATCGAAACAAATATTATTTATATAACAATAATAATAATAATAATAATAATAATAATAATAATAATAATAATAATAATAATAATAAAATTACAACCTCCTATTATTTATTTAAATTTTTTTACTAAAGAATAAATAATTGGCATAACTTTGATAAGACCATTTACAATGGGGGTGTTGAAAAAATTATTCAATAGTTGAATGTCTACAATGGTTTGTTGAATGAGGTGTTTAATGTGATGTGGATTAATTGGTGTTGAAAAGATTCAACATGTTGAATTAGAAAAAAGTGGGGCCACATGCAACACTTTACACAATTTTATTGGTTGTTGTGATTATTTAGATTTTATTTTCTTTTAATCATTTAAAATTAATTATTTCATAGTAAATAAATTTTTTATTTATTTTTATTTTTATCAAAATTCATTATTTTTTTTCCTCTATAAATAGAGACTTGGTTCATTTGATTTGGACTCATAAAAAAAATTCACTTTTAATTGATAATAGATATTAATATATAATCATAAAAACAAAACTTTAAAAGAAAATAAGAATATGATGTGGGGTAGGGTGTTGAATTTTATTAAACAAAACCATTGTAGTGAAAAAAAATTGAATAGGTGTTGAATTATTAGGTGGAAGAGAGAGAAGATGATGTGGAAGATAAAAAGTGAAAAAGTATGGTGTTGAATAATGTAACCATTGTACATAATCTAAGTGAGAATGAATATCCTAGTGCATACTACTAGTACCAATTCACAGTTTTCATTCACAGAGTAGCAATAATAGGTAGTGCATTAATCAACCCCTAGGAGACCCCACTATTATCAAGTGACCACTATAAATTTACCATTCCACATTGTAGCTTGAGTCATCACACATCAAACTGAATAAATAAACAGTGACTCTGTCTTGCAGTGTGACCCTTTGTTTGTTTCTCCTATAGCATCTGTCTCTTTGATTATCTAATCATTAGATACATAAAATCAGTTGTTACCTCATCACATTTGTCATATCCTCTGTCTCTATGCAACTTGCATTCTGAATTCACTTTTTCTTATCATTTGTTACATAGAAAAAAAATTGAGAACATAAAAGTAAGGTTCAATAGCTCAAAATCTATGTCTTCTTTGCTTTCCATGTACCAATCCAAAGGTAATTAAAATACTATAGTTTTTTTTTTTTAATTTCTTTAGATACCCTTTTTCATGCAATTTTCAATTCAATCATTTGAAGCCTAATGGAACAAAACCCATATAACAAAATCAAACCTTTTTCAATTATGCTTCATTATGTAGGTGTTGAAGAGAGGAATGAAACAAAAGGCTATAGTGAAGAATTTCAAGCAATGTTGAATAGATTGGAACAAGAAGATAGCTATGAAGATGGTAACATAATGTTGGAGAAGAAAAGAAGACTTGGCTATGATCAAGTTAAAGCTTTGGAAAAGAGTTTTGAGTTGGACAACAAGTTAGAGCCAGAGAGAAGAATGAAGCTAGCTGAAGAATTAGGGTTGCAACCTCGACAAGTTTCGATTTGGTTTCAAAATCGTCGGGCTCGATCGAAAACGAAACAATTGGAAAGAGATTATGGTGTTCTTAAGTCCAATTTTGATGTTCTTAAGGTTGAGTATAGTAATCTTCAACAAGAGAATCAAACTCTTACTATAAAGGTATAGACACATTCTTATGATGTTTTATTTATTTATTTATATGAATAATGTTAATGTGTAATTTAATTTTTGAGTTTTTTTTTTTAATTTTGTGTGTGAATTGCAGTTAAGAGAGTTGAAAGAGAGAATGTTGAGAGCTGGAAAAAATGAGTTACAAAAAGGAGGTGCAGAAAGTAATTCAAGTGGTGTGATTAAAAAAGAAATTAATGTTGATTGTTCAATGATAAATTTGGTTCATTACTATGATGATTCAAGAGGGTCTCATGAGAATGTGTTTCAGAATCAGTTTATGAGAATTGAGGAGCAGAATTTCTTTAGTAATGGTGAATTATTCAGTTTCTTTTCAGTTGATCAATCACCTACTTTGTAAAAGATTTTGAATTGAAATTTCAAGAATAATGATATATAGTATTATTATATAAACTTGTTTGGTTATAAAAATGAGATTTATTTTTCTATTATGAAACGTGGTTGAGTTTAATTTATCCACATCGGCAAAGGTATTTACATTTTTACTATTAGAGCATTTATCATTTATTTTTCACGTTTTATAATTGTTTTGCACGTGAATGAGAGAATGTGTTAAGAGTTTAATATTAACTAAAATATCATTTATCATCCGAATATGTGTTTATAAATAAAAGCAACTATCATCTTAAAAATTGATTTGTTGAAGAAACAAAAATTATAGAAGATTTAAAAAACTTAGTTTTAATGAAATAAATAATTCCCTTTTATTTTCAAATCTTTTAATGTGAAAAGAAAAAAGATAAGTTAATTATTATTAAATATAAAGAAAAAAATTGTTTTTTCATTCTAAAAAGCGAAGAGTTAAAAAAAAAAATAAAGGAAAAAGAGTAGAGTAAAGAGTACACTCCACTAACAAAAATAAAAAATACAAATAGGCCAAATCATATCTAAATTTTAGTTCTAGACTTACATCACATCATAGCTTTTTATTAAAATTAGGTTAAAGTTACTTTAAAAAATTTAGTTAAAAAAACTATATTTTGTTTTTTAAGGTTTTATATATTTTTCTAGCTACTAGTATAGTTGAGTAGCCTAATTAGTAAATACATATAATATAGACATGCAAAGTGAAGATTAAAAAGAGCTATCACTAGGCTAACCTATTTTCAACACCTCAACTCATAAATGTCAACAAATGCAATTGATTTTAGAAATGCTCTTAAAAGTGTATTACATTGACAAAAGTTGTTCACTTTTGTTCATCTTATATTGACAAGAAATAAAGTTTGAGATTGTGTATGAAAATTGAGAAAGATAAAAGTGATTTAATAGCTTTTTTTTGGAATTCTGTGGTGGCAGTCACATTCTTTTTTCTTGCATGTGGTTGGTGAAATCAATCGCAGCAGCTTTACTAAAACTGATTTCTCCACATGCTTTTGCAGATTGCACTTCACATCTTGCGTCATCCTGTTCTCTTCAAAGCACTCACGTTTTATGTACTCTAGTACACAAAGTATTACACTGTTCAAATTATGTGCAATTCGGAACAAGAAAATGAAGATGAGGCTTATCTTGTTAGGGTGAATATGTATTTCAAAAATGCTAAGTTTACACTTGCGTAGACACCTACACCGTATATTTTTACAATACAACATACTCTTTTCTTTTTTTAATAATTTTTGCTTACATTGAAATTTGTGCCAGCTCAAAATTATGCTTTAAAATTTACGGTGTATATACATGGTGTCATCATTTGAGTGTCAATATAGCACTCCTCTATGTATTTCGATGGAGGTGGAACTTCCAAAGTTAATACTCTAATATTTAAGTGAGAGAAAGAAATAAGAAGTAAAGAGTGAATAAAAATGAATTTGAAAATTTAGAATATCGCACTTTACCTTTAGATTAAGAGCAATTTAAAGGTTTGGCGTGTTGTGCGGATAACCGTTAAATTAGACTAGACGGTGATTGATGTGCAGAAAGATTGAATTGTCGACTGTTGTTTATAACAAGAGTATAACGACCCCACATGCCTTTTCACTAGAGATTTGATCCTAGATCTTTCTCCATGGGCTTTGCGAATGACCCAAAACACAATGTATATCTGACCAAAAATTGCGGATGAGCTTTATGGAAAAAATGGTATTTGGACTTTTATTTCCTAGATAATTATCTGTCTAAGTAGGGATTCCTGATCCCGACTTCTTTGAACTAAGTGTTCACATACTCTTTTCATATTTTTGCTCTTAAGAGCTTGCATTTCACCGCTCCTTGCGCGTGATAGTAATTTTGTCTCTTGTCAACATGCTCAACATGTTTGTCTGGATTTGTAGTTGCGTCATAGCTTAGGATCTTGATGTAGAGGATATGGACGAGCACTAGGTTATTCTTTCGCTTAGGATTAAGAGTATATACATCATATTTTTCCCTCCTTTGGGATGATGTGTCGGTAAATGATGAAAGTGGCGGGTCTTGGGAGGAGTGTGATTGTCCCTTCGTCCTTAACACTGAATGCAAGTTGGCAACTTTAGGATTTCTGTCGTTGGAATAACTGTGCCAACGGGAACTTGCTCTAGCACGACGACCTAATTGCTTTGGGACCGTTCCTCTCGTACAATACTTTCTCTTGGTGGAGCGTATTGAAGATTCTTTTTGACCATGATAATCCTTTTAGCACGGGGTTTCTTTCTTTTGCTAAGTGACCCTGCAGAGTACGACATGGTCGTTGGTTGTCCCTTTTGGGCGATAAATTGGGCGATGAAGGTGTAACGGAGGTCCTTCCATGAAACTATGTTCCCACCTGAGAGGGTTTTGAACCACCTCATCGCGCATCTGGTTAAGGTTAGTGTGAAGAGCATGCATTTCACCGCCCCTTACGCATGATAGTAATTTTGTCTCTTGTCTACATGCTCAACGTGTTTGTCTGGATCTGTAGTTGCATCATAGCTCATGATCTTGATGTAGAGGATATGGACGGGTACTAGGTTCTTCTTTCGCTTAGGATTCAGAGTATATGCTTCATATTTTTCCCTCCTTTGGAATGATGTGTCGGTAAATGATGAAGGTGGTGGATCTCTAGAGGAGACTGATTGTCGCTTCGTCCTTAACACCGACCGCGAGTTGGAGATTTTAGGATTTTTGTCGTTGGAATAGTTGTGCTAACGGGAACTTGCTCTAGCATGACGACCTAATTGCCTTGGGACCGTACCTCTCGTACAATACTTTCTCT